>NC_081300.1:28546212-28849242 GCF_030435805.1 Mustela lutreola | reverse complement strand
CCTGTGGAGAAGGAGTGCAGATAACCTGGTAGAAGAGGGTACAATCTAAGCATCCCTGGGACACACTGGGAAAGATGGTTTCCCTTATTGGAGTGTCTCAGGAAAAGGTGGTATTGCCTTTCCTGGGACTAAAGAGCAAGCAGAAACAATTACCATCTCCTACCCTTCAATATAGTTGCAGAGATACCTACTGAAATTGGCTAACCTAGACACCAGATCTTTACTGCAATTTACTCCAAAATCCACCCCTTGAGCTTTAGTATGACTGCCCTTCTGGAACAAACCTTCATCAGTCTTCATGCAATGAGACGCTCTGTTAGAGGGCTAGTGTGGGTCTGTACCATGCCAGGTTTGGAGTTTTAAAACTCAACTGACCTGACTGGGATATAACACAGGTGTACTGTGCTGCTTGGCAGGAAGACAGCCCAGACACAGCTTGAAAGCAGCAATCTGAGGGATGCCTGGGACACATGAGGGGAGATTGTTACTCTTCTGGAAAGGCTCCCCAGATAGCAGCGGGTACAATCTCCCACTGTGGGATGTGGGAGGGGGCTGGCACCATTTCTCTTCCCTGCCCCTCAGCATAAGCTGGTTTCAATGAGCAGCACAGCACCAACAGTGGCAGCCTAAACCACTTACACCAAGCCCCACCCCTCTGAGCTCTGCAAGTGCTGCTTTTCTAGGACAAAGATGCCTGAGAACCAGAGCAACAGGCACATCCCCCAGAAGAAAAGTACAAAGCCCCTAAGCACACTGTGTATACTGACCATAGAGTTCTACACAGCTTCAGTTCTAGTGTAAATAGCAGTGGGTCTCTTTCAACAGGCAGATCAGAACACACCTAGTTAAAACTCACTATACCCTGAACAAGGTCCAAACACTTCCCACAGCAGGCAAGAAGAAACTCTGCAGAGGACTGACCTGAGGGGAAAAGCAACCAAAACACAGCAGCAGAGTGCACACAGCATACACCAGAGGCATTTATGAAGCACCAGGCCCTGGACAGTATATGACCTTTTCGTCATAAAGCCATTATTCTCAGGAGCAGGCAGTCCCAATACAGAAGAAGACAGATACGCAGAAAAGATGCCAAGATGGAGAAATTGATCTCAAAAGAAAGAACAAGAAAAGGTCATAGGAAGGGATCTAATCAAAATAGATATAAGTAATATGTTTGATCCAGTATTTAAAGCAATGATCATAAGGATACCAGCTGGGCTTGAGAAAAGCATAGAAGGTACCAGGGAATCCCTTATTTAAGAGACAGAAGACATAAAATCTAGGCAGGCTAAAATAAAAAGCTATAACTGAGATGTGAAACTGATTGGATGTAATGGCCATTTATATGAAAGAAGCAGAGGAATGCATATGTGATACAGAAGATAAAATTATGGGAAAAAATAAAGCTGAAAATAAGGGGGAAAGAAAAATATTGGATCATGAAGGTAGACTTAAGGAACTCAGTGACTCCATAAAGTATAATAATATATCATTATTCAGAAATATCATTATTTCTTCTCAGAAGAAGAAAAGAGGGGAAAGGGGGCAAAAGGTTTATTGGAGGGAATTATACCTGAAAACTTCCCTGATCTGGGGATGGAAACAAACATCTAAGTCTAGGAGGCACAGAGGACTCACATCAAAATCAACAAAAACATGCCAACACCAAGACATGCTGTATTTAAATTTGCAAAATATAGAGATAAAGAAAAAGTCCTAAAAGGAGCAAGAGAAAAGAAGTCCCTAACCTATAAGACAAATAATATTAGCAGCAGATCTCTCCACAGAAACTTGGTTGGCCAGAAGACAGTGGCATGATATAGTCAAAGAACTGAATGAGAAAACAGAATATCCTATCCAGCAAGGCTGTCATTTAGAATAGGAAAGATAAAAAATTTCCCAAACTAAAGCTGGAGTTCATCACCACTAAACCCACCCTGCAAGAAATATTAAAGAGAAATCTTGAAGCAGGGTGAAAAAAAAGAGATGAGAAAGAAACAGAAAGTATCACCAGAAACACCAACTTTACAGACACAATGGTACTAAATTCATATCTATCAATAATCACTCTGAATGTAAATGGGCTAAACACTCCAATCAAAAGACACAGGGTACCACAATGTATTAAAAAAACAAGACCCATCTATATGCCGCCTACAAGAGACATATTTTTAGACCTAAAGACACCTGCAGATTGAAAGTAAAGGCATGGAGAACCACTTATTATGCTAATAGACATCAAAAGAAAGCAAGAATCGTCATACTTAATCAGACAAACTAGATTTTGAGCCAAAGACTAACAAGAGATGAAGAAGGGCACTATATCATAATAAAGGGTCTATCAAACAAGAAGAACTAACAATTGTAAGCATATATACCCCACTTTGGAGCACCCAAATTTATAAAATGATTAATAACAAACATAAAGGAACTCATTGATAATAAAATAAAAATAGTAAGGGACTTTAACATCCCACTTACATCAATGGACATATCATCTAAGCAGAAAACCAACAAGGACCCAATGAGTTTGAATGACACACTGGAACAGATAAACTCAACAGATATAATCAGAACACTTCATCCTAAAGCAGCAGAATACACATTGTTTTTGAGTGCGCATGGGACATTCTCCAGAATAGATCATATACTGGGTCACAAATCAGGCCTCAACAACTACAAAAAGACTGAGATCATACCATGCATATTTTGAGACCACATCCCTATGAAACTTGAAGCCAAACAAAAGAAAAATTTGGAAAGACCACAAATATATGGAGGTTAAAGAACATCCTACTAAAGAGTTAATGGGGCAACTAGGAAGCTAAAGAAGAAATTTAAAAATACATGGAACAAATAATAATGAAAATGCAATGACCCCAAACTTTTAGAATGCAGCAAAAGTGGTCATATGAGGGAAGGAGAGAGCAATACAAGCCTTTCTAAAGAAGAAAGAAAAATCTCAAATAGGCAACCTAACCTTACACCTAAAGAAACTTTTAAAAAAGAACAAATGAAGCCTAAAGCCAGCAGAAGGGAAATAATAAAGATAGAGCAGAAATAAATGATATAGAAATGAGCAATTAAAAAAATAATAGATCAATGAAACTGGGAGCTGTTTCTTCAAAAGAATCAATAAAATTGATAACCCCTTAACCAGATTTATCAAAAGGAAAGGAAAAGGGACTCAATAAATCAATAAATCCATAAGTAAAATGGGAGAGATCACAACCAACACTGAAGAAATATGGACGATTTTAAAAGAATATTATGAAAAATTATATGCCAACAAATTGGGTATGGATAAATTCCTAGAAATATGTAAACTACCAAAACTGAAAGAGGAAGAAAAAGAAAACTTGAAGATACCAATAACAAGCAAAGAAATTGAATTGGTAACCAAAAGTCTCCCAACAAACAAAAATGAAGGGCCAGATGGCTTCCCAGGGGAATTCAACCAAACATGTAAATAAAAGTTAATACCTATTCTTCTCAAACTTCTCCCAAAAAGTAGAAATGGAAGGAAAACTTCCAAACTCACTGTATGAGGACAGCATTAATTGGTTCCCAAACCAAAAAACCCACTAAAAGAGAGAATAACCCTGATAAATATGGATGTTGTAAAAATTTTCAACAAAATACTAGCAAATCGAATCCAACAATACATTAAAATAATCATTCACTACAATCAAGTGAAATTTATTCCTGCCCTGCAAGGGTGGTTCAGTATTCACAAATCAATCAACATGATAGATCACATTATAAAAGAAAGATAATCACCACTTCCTCATATCAGGGAGATCATATGATAGTTGTCTTTCTCTGCTTGACTTATTTCGCTAATGGGATTGGGAGGGAGACAAACCATAAGTGACTCTTTTTTTTTTTTTTAATAATTTTTTTATTTTTTATAAACATATATTTTTATCCCCAGGGGTACAGGTCTGTGAATCACCAGGTTTACACACTTCACAGCACTCACCAAATCACATGCCCTCCCCAATGTCCATAATCCCAACCCCTTCTCCCAAACCCCCTCCCCTCGGCAACCCTCAGTTTGTTTTGTGAGATTAAAAGTCACTTATGGTTTGTCTCCCTCCCAATCCCATCCTGTTTCATTTATTCTTCTTCTACCCACTTAAGCCTCCATGTTGCATCACCACTTCCTCATATCAGGGAGATCATATGATAGTTGTCTTTCTCTGCTTGACTTATTTCGCTAAGCATGATACGCTCTAGTTCCATCCATGTTGTTGCAAATGGCAAGATTTCATTTCTTTTGATGGCTGCATAGTATTCCATTGTGTATATATACCACATCTTCTTGATCCATTCATCTGTTGATGGACATCTAGGTTCTTTCCATAGTTTGGCTATTGTGGACATTGCTGCTATAAACATTCGAGTGCATGTGCCCCTTTGGATCACTACATTTGTATCTTTAGGGTAAATACCCAATAGTGCAATTGCTGGGTCATAGGGCAGTTCTATTTTCAACATTTTGAGGAACCTCCATGCTGTTTTCCAGAGTGGCTGCACCAGCTTGCATTCCCACCAACAGTGTAGGAGGGTTCCCCTTTCTCCGCATCCTCGCCAGCATCTGTCATTTCCTGACTTGTTGATTTTAGCCATTCTGACTGGTGTGAGGTGATATCTCATTGTGGTTTTGATTTGTATTTCCCTGATGCCGAGTGATATGGAGCACTTTTTCATGTGTCTGTTCGCCATCTGGATGTCTTCTTTGCAGAAATGTCTGTTCATGTCCTCTGCCCATTTCTTGATTGGATTATTTGTTCTTTGGGTGTTGAGTTTGCTAAGTTCTTTATAGATTCTGGACACTAGTCCTTTATCTGATATGTCGTTTGCAAATATCTTCTCCCATTCTGTCAGTTGTCTTTTGATTTTGTTAACTGTTTCCTTTGCTGTGCAAAAGCTTTTGATCTTGATGAAATCCCAGTAGTTCATTTTTTCCCTTGCTTCCCTTGCCTTTTGCGTTGTTCCTAGGAAGATGTTGCTGCGGCAGAGGTCGAAGAGGTTGCTGCCCGTGTTCTCCTCAAGGATTTTGATGGATTCCTTTCGTACATTGAGGTCTTTCATCCATTTTGAGTCTATTTTTGTGTGTGGTGTAAGGAAATGGTCCAATTTCATTTTTCTGCATGTGGCTGTCCAATTTTCCCAGCACCATTTATTGAAAAGGCTGTCTTTTTTCCATTGGATATTCTTTCCTGCTTTGTCGAAGA
The DNA here is from genome assembly GCF_030435805.1 of Mustela lutreola. NCBI lineage: Eukaryota > Metazoa > Chordata > Mammalia > Carnivora > Mustelidae > Mustela > Mustela lutreola. Next base: position 28,844,002 of record NC_081300.1, on the reverse strand, counting down.
TTAGTTGACCATAGATTTGAGGGTCTGTTTCTGGGCTCTCTATTCTGTTCCATTGATCTATGTGTCTGTTTTTGTGCCAGTACCATGCTGTCTTGATGATGACAGCTTTGTAATAGAGCTTGAAGTCCGGAATTGTGATGCCACCAACGTTGGCTTTCTTTTTCAATATCCCTTTGGCTATTCGAGGTCTTTTCTGGTTCCATATAAATTTTAGAATTATTTGTTCCATTTCTTTGAAAAAGATGGATGGTACTTTGATAGGAATTGCATTAAATGTGTAGATTGCTTTAGGTAGCATAGACATTTTCACAATATTTATTTTTCCAATCCAGGAGCATGAAACATTTTTCCATTTCTTTGTGTCTTCCTCAATTTCTTTCATGAGTACTTTATAGTTTTCTGAGTATAGATTCTGTGTCTCTTTGGTTAGGTTTATTCCTAGGTATCTTATGGTTTTGGATGCAATTGTAAATGGGATTGACTCCTTAATATCTCTTTCTTCTGTCTTGCTGTTGGTGTAGAGAAATGCAACTGATTTCTGTGCATTGATTTTATATCCTGACACTTTACTGAATTCCTGTATAAGTTCTAGCAGTTTTGGAGTGGAGTCTTTTGGGTTTTCCACATATAGTATCATATCATCTGCGAAGAGTGATAATTTGACTTCTTCTTTGCCGATTTGGATGCCTTTAATTTCCTTTTGTTGTCTGATTGCTGAGGCTAGGACCTCTAGTACGATGTTGAATAGCAGTGGTGATAATGGACATCCCTGCCGTGTTCCTGACCTTAGAGGAAAAGCTTTCAGTTTTTCTCCATTGAGAATGATATTTGCGGTGGGTTTTTCATAGATGGCTTTGATGATATTGAGGTATGTGCCCTCTATCCCTACACTTTGAAGAGTTTTGATCAGGAAGGGATGTTGTACTTTGTCAAATGCTTTTTCAGCATCTATTGAGAGTATCATATGGTTCTTGTTCTTTCTCTTATTGATGTGTTGTATCACATTGACTGATTTGCGGATGTTGAACCAACCTTGCAGCCCTGGAATAAATCCCACTTGGTCGTGGTGAATAATCTTTTTAATGTACTGTTGAATCCTATTGGCTAGTATTTTGTTGAGTATTTTCGCATCTGTGTTCATCAAGGATATCGGTCTATAGCTCTCTTTTTTGGTGGGATCCTTGTCTGGTTTTGGGATCAAGGTGATGCTGGCTTCATAAAATGAGTTTGGAAGTTTTCCTTCCATTTCTATTTTTTGGAACAGTTTCAGGAGAATAGGAATTAGTTCTTCTTTAAATGTTTGGTAGAATTCCCCTGGGAAGCCGTCTGGCCCTGGGCTTTTGTTTGTTTGGAGATTTTTAATGACTGTTTCAATCTCCTTACTGGTTATGGGTCTGTTCAGGCTTTCTATTTCTTCCTGGTTCAGTTGTGGTAGTTTATATGTTTCTAGGAATGCATCCATTTCTTCCAGATTGTCAAATTTATTGCCGTAGAGTTGCTCATAGTATGTTCTTATAATAGTTTGTATTTCCTTGGTGTTAGTTGTGATCTCTCCTCTTTCATTCATGATTTTATTTATTTGGGTCCTTTCTCTTTTCTTTTTGATAAGTCGGGCCAGGGGTTTATCAATTTTATTAATTCTTTCAAAGAACCAGCTCCTAGTTTCGTTGATTTGTTCTATTGTTTTTTTGGTTTCTATTTCATTGATTTCTGCTCTGATCTTTATGATTTCTCTTCTCCTGCTGGGCTTAGGGTTTCTTTCTTGTTCTTTCTCCAGCTCCTTTAGGTGTAGGGTTAGGTTGTGTACCTGAGACCTTTCTTGTTTCTTGAGAAAGGCTTGTACCGCTATATATTTTCCTCTCAGGACTGCCTTTGTTGTGTCCCACAGATTTTGAACCGTTGTATTTTCATTATCATTTGTTTCCATGATTTTTTTCAATTCTTCTTTAATTTCCCGGTTGACCCATTCATTCTTTAGAAGGATACTGTTTAGTCTCCATGTATTTGGGTTCTTTCCAAACTTCCTTTTGTGGTTGAGTTCTAGCTTTAGAGCATTGTGGTCTGAAAATATGCAGGGAATGATCCCAATCTTTTGATACCGGTTGAGTCCTGATTTAGGACCGAGGATGTGATCTATTCTGGAGAATGTTCCATGTGCACTAGAGAAGAATGTGTATTCTGTTGCTTTGGGATGAAATGTTCTGAATATATCTGTGATGTCCATCTGGTCCAGTGTGTCGTTTAAGGCCTTTATTTCCTTGCTGATCTTTTGCTTGGATGACCTGTCCATTTCAGTCAGGGGAGTGTTAAAGTCCCCTACTATTATTGTATTATTGTTGATGTGTTTCTTTGATTTTGTTATTAATTGGTTTATATAGTTGGCTGCTCCCACATTGGGGGCATAGATATTTAAAATTGTTAAATCTTCTTGTTGGACAGACCCTTTGAGTATGATATAGTGTCCTTCCTCATCTCTTATTATAGTCTTTGGCTTAAAATCTAATTGATCTGATATAAGGATTGCCACTCCTGCTTTCTTCTGATGTCCATTAGCATGGTAAATTCTTTTCCACCCCCTCACTTTAAATCTGGAGGTGTCTTCGGGCTTAAAATGTGTTTCTTGGAGGCAACATATAGATGGGTTTTGTTTTTTTATCCATTCTGATACCCTGTGTCTTTTGACAGGGGCATTTAGCCCATTCACATTCAGGGTAAGTATTGAGAGATATGAATTTAGTGCCATTGTATTGCCTGTAAGGTGACTGTTACTGTATATGGTCTCTGTTCCTTTCTGATCTACCACTTGTAGGCTCTCTCTTTGCTTAGAGGATCCCTTTCAATATTTCCTGTAGAGCTGGTTTGGTATTTGCAAATTCTTTCAGTTGTTGTTTGTCCTGGAAGCTTTTAATCTCTCCTTCTATTTTCAATGATAGCCTAGCTGGATATAGTATTCTTGGCTGCATGTTTTTCTCGTTTAGTGCTCTGAAAATATCATGCCAGCTCTTTCTGGCCTGCCAGGTCTCTGTGGATAAGTCAGCTGCCAATCTAATATTTTTACCATTGTATGTTACAGACTTCTTTTCCCGGGCTGCTTTCAGGATTTTCTCTTTGTCATTGAGACTTGTAAATTTTACTATTAGGTGACGGGGTGTGGGCCTATTCTTATTGATTTTGAGGGGCGTTCTCTGAACCTCCTGAATTTTGATGCTCGTTCCCTTTGCCATATTGGGGAAATTCTCCCCAATAATTCTCTCCAGTATACCTTCTGCTCCCCTCTCACTTTCTTCTTCTTCTGGAATCCCAATTATTCTAATGTTGTTTCGTCTTATGGTGTCACTTATCTCTCGAATTCTCCCCTCGTGGTCCAGTAGCTGTTTGTCCCTCTTTTGCTCAGCTTCTTTATTCTCTGTCATTTGGTCTTCTATATCACTAATTCTTTCTTCTGCCTCATTTATCCTAGCAGTTAGAGCCTCCATTTTTGATTGCACCTCATTAATAGCTTTTTTGATTTCACCTTGGTTAGATTTTAGTTCTTTTATTTCTCCAGAAAGGGCTTTTATATCTCTCGAGAGGGTTTCTCTAATATCTTCCATGCCTTTTTCGAGCCCGGCTAGAACCTTGAGAATTGTCATTCTGAACTCTAGATCTGACATATTACCGATGTCTGTATTGATTAGGTCCCTAGCCTTCGGTACTGCCTCTTGTTCTTTTTTTTGTGTTGAATTTTTATGTCTTGTCATTTTGTCCAGATAAGAGTAAATGAAGGGGCAAGTAAAATACTAAAAGTGTGGCAACAACCCGAGGAAAATATGCTTTAACCAAATTAGAAGAGATCCAAAATCGTGAGTGGGGAGAAAGGGGATAAAAAGAGGTTCAAAAAGGAAGAAAGAAAAAAAAAACAAAAAGAAAAGAAAAAAAAAGAAAAGAATTTTTAAAAAAAGAAAACACCTAAGAAAAATGTAAAAAAGAAAAAATATATATATTAGATAAACTAGTAAAAAATCGTTAAAAAAGAAAAAGGTAACAGTTTAAAAAAAAATTTTACCCGAAGGCGAGAAAAAAAGAAAAAGAAAAAGAAAAAATTAAATTAACTGCAAGACTAAAAAAAAATCACAGGAAAAAAGCCATGAGTTCCGTGTTTGGCTTTCTCCTCCTCTGGAATTCTGCTGCTCTCCTTGGTATTGAAACCGCACTCCTTGGTAGGTGAACTTGGTCTCGGCTGGATTTCTTGTTGATCTTCTGGGGGAGGGGCCTGGTGTAGTGATTCTCAAGTGTCTTTGCCCCAGGCGGAATTACACCGCCCTTACCCGGGGCCGGGGTGAGTAATCCGCTCGGGTTTGCTTTCAGGAGCTTTTGTTACCTGAGCGCTTTCCGTAGAGTTCCGGAGGACGGGAATACAAATGGCGGCCTCCTGGTCTCCGGCCCAGAGGAGCCGAGAGCCCAGGGCCCCACTCCTCAGTGCGCCCTCAGAGAACAGCGCCCAGTTACTCCCGTCTGCCTGACCTCCGGCCGCGCTCCGAGCTCACCGAGCCTGCGACCGGTTCAAGGTAACACCGAGCTGCGAGCTTACTGTTGGCTCTGTCTCTGTAGCCGGCTTTCCCGTTCCAATACCCGCAAGCTCTGCGACACTCAGACACCCCCGATCCTTCTGTGACCCTGCAGGACCTGAGGCCACGCTGACCCCGCGTGGGTTTCGCCCCGGTTTAGCCTCTGGAGCGATGTCCCTCAGCGGAACAGACTTTTAAAAGTCCTGATTTTGTGCACGGTTGCTCCGCTGCTTGCCGGGAGCCGGCCCCTCCCCCCGGGGTCTATCTTCCCGTCGCTTTGGATTCACTTCTCCGCCGGTCCTACCTTTCAGAAAGTGGTTGTTTTTCTGTTTCCAGAATTGCTGTTCTTCTTCTCTTCGATCTGCCGATGGATTTTCAGGTGTTTGCAATCTTTAGATAAGCTATCTAGCTGATCTCCGGCTAGCTGAAGCAGTCTCAGCTTGCTACTTCTCCGCCATCTTGACTCCTCCCCCACCATAAGTGACTCTTAATCTCACAAAACAAACTGAGGGTTGCCGGGGGGAGGGGGTTTGGGAGAAGGGGTTGGGATTATGGACATTGGGGAGGGCATGTGATTTGGTGAGTGCTGTGAAGTGTGTAAACCTGGTGATTCACAGACCTGTACCCCTGGGGATAAAAATATATATTTATAAAAAATAAAAAAATTAAAAAAAAAAAAAAAAAAAAAGAAGGAAAAAAAAAAAAAAAAACCCTAGGAAAAACCCCACAAACCCATGGAGGCCAAACCTTCCCCTAAAGTACTAATGGGCCAATTAAGAAATCAGAGAAGAAATAAAAAACTACCTTGAAAGTTGAAAATGCAAACACAATGTTCCAAAATCTATGGGATGCAGCAAAAGCAGTTTTAGGAGGATAGTTCAAAGCAATACAGGCCTACTTTAGGAAATAAGAAAAATCTCAAACAATTTAAACTTACATATAAAAGAACTAGATAAAGAAGAACAAAGCTCAAAGTTAGTAGAAGGAAGGAAATAATAGATGCCAGAATGAGAAATCAGTGAAATAGAGACTTAAAAATTATTTTAAAAATATAAATGAGACTAAGATCTAGTTCTTTGAAAAGTTAAACAAAATTAACAAACCTTTAGCCAGACTCATCAAGAGAAAGAAGGCCCAAATAAGTAAAATCGAAAGTTAAACAAAAATGATAAAAGATTCTACAGAAATACAAAGGATCCTAAGAGCCATAACAAAAAATTATATGCCAACAAATGCGACAAACTAGAAGAAATAGATAAATTCCTGGAAACATACAACCTTCTAAGATCAGGAAGAAATAGAAATTCCATATAGACTAATCACAAATAATTACATTTAATATGTGATTTTAAAACTCTCCTTCCTCTTTCCACCAAAGAGATTCAAAGTCCAAGAAAAGGAAAGAGAACATTAGATAGATGGTAAAGATTCCAAGAGAACATTCTTGCTCTGCTCCCTATCTACTTTGGGAGAAAACCTCCACAACGGGCATCCCTACACCCACCTGGAGAAGTTCCAGGAGAGTTCAAGAGGAGGGAAAAGAATTTCCAGGCTTGGAAGGAGGGAGAAGATAGTGTTTAGAAGTTTTACCTATCCTCCTTTGTGGCACCCACGTGGAACTGAAAGACAAAGGGCATGCCATTAGGTCTAGTCTGGGGAGAAGGGCATAAGGATACCCTGCAATCCACATGAAAGTTGTGTTAATGACCTGGGAGTATCTGCACTACAGCAAGATGTGTGGGAGGATGATAGAGCACAGAGAGCTGAACTCAGCTACTGTACCTGCAAGCAGTAGACACAAGCAGACTACCCAATGAGGTGAGGGAAAAAAAGATTCCTCCAGAGATTTTAACCTGTATCCATCAAAGGACCAGAAACCTCCCTTCTTCTCAAAACAGTGAAGTTAACTATGTCAAAACTTTTGGGAAATTTTTATCAGAAAAATCAGATCTGCTTTTGAAAAATGATGGCCCCTCTGTCCCACTTTGCGTGTCTTGAATTTTGTCAGAAAATATCTTGTGCTTCTCCGTGCCTTAATCTACTAAATCATAAATTTCTTGTCGATATGTAATTTATTTCAATATTATACATAGGAGAATACTTAATGGTGCTCAGTAAATATTTTCCAACTAAACATTAGAAATTGTTAACAACCTTAAATCGTCAACCTGTGAATTACATACTAATATCATACTAATTAATTAGTTATAGAATAAAAGGAAAGTTAACAACTACTGAACATGCCTTATAGGCTACCACTGCCATCTCATTTTCACACATCATTTCATTTTGTCCTCACAATAATCCAAAAATGCATATATTATTCCTACTTAAATAAAACAACTGATTCCTTATCACAAGTAGATGGGATCAAAACAGTTTGACAAATAGTTGGCTAATTCATATTTCTAATGTCATGGAGAGCAAATAGCTAGTACAGATAGTGAAATACATGCCTATGTATACTGAGTCTCATGCCTATGTCTTCATATTAACATATCTTCTTATGGTGATTTTGGAGGGTTATACAAAGTGTTGTAAATTTGAAGATACCTGCACTGCTATGTTTACTGCAGTGTTTTTAGAATAGCCAAGTTTTGGAAGCAACTTAAGTGTCCATTAATAAATGAATGGATAAAGAAGATATGATAGAAAATGGAATATTACTCAACTATAAAAAAAAGAATGAGATCTTGCCATTTGTGACAACATGGATGGATCTAGAGGTTATTATGATGAGTGGAATAAATCAGAGAATCACCAATACCATATGATTTCACTTATATGTGCAATCTATAAGACAAAACAAACAGAAACAGAGTCATAAATACAGAAAACAAACTGGTGGTTGCCAAAAGGGAGAGTTGAGGGGAATGGGCAAAATAGGTGAAGGCTATTGACACAAATTTCCAGTTACAAAATAAATAAGTCACAGGAATGGAAAGGATTGCATAGGAAATAAAGTCAATAATACTGTAATAATATTGTATGATGACAGATAATAACTATATCCATCATGGTGAACATAGAGTAAAACATAAAATTGTCAGATCATGGTGTTATATGTCTGAAACTAATATAACAATGTACACTGACTATATTTTGATTAAAAATACTACAAATAAAAATGAAAATGTAGTATATACAAAATGGAATCTTTTTCTGCCATGTAAAAGGAAATCCTGTCATTTATAGCAACATAGATGGACCCCCCCCAAAGACATACTAAATTAAATAAGTCAGACAGAGAAAGACAAACACTATATGAACTCACTTGTATGTGGAATCTAAAAAAAAGCAGAACTTCTATAAGCAGAGAATAGATTGGTGGTTACTAGGGGCTGGAGAGTCGGGAAAATGAGGGGATGTTGATCTAAGGGTACAAATTCCCAGTTATAAAATGGTCGAATATACAGCATAGTGACTATAGTTAGCAATACTGTACTGTGTACCAGAAATCTGCTAAGAGAATAAATCTTGAATTCTCTAACTATATACAAAAAAAAAAAAAAAAAGATAATTATGTGAGTTGACAGATGTGTTAACTAACTATATTGTGGCAATCATTTCACACAATATATACATGTATCAAGTCACCTTAAGCTTTACACAATGTTGTATGTCAATTATTTCTTAATAAAGCTAGAGAAAGAAAAAAAAGTTGATATAGAGAATTTGCCACAGTGACTAGCACATTATAAACAACCAAAATTGCTACTTGTCGGCCTTCTAACATTTTCTTCATTTTCTACTTGTTTAATTTTGACTATTCAAACTTAAGCCAGAGACATCCTAGGCTCCCATCCCTTCAGGTACACATTTCACCACTAGAATGTCTGGGTCTTGGATAGCGCCAAAACCTGGCCTGGAGTATAGTCATAAACCTCTGACTTGGCACTTCCTGGTTCTGTGGAGGAAGAGTATCTCAGGCAAATTGGTGAGGAGGGAAGCCACGGCTGAGTGAAATGATGAAAGACCTAGGGAAGGGAAGCTAATTTGCAGCTTATTTCTAAAATATTGGCTAGAGATTTGTTAAGCTTTATAGGGACAATAGAGGGATTCAGGCATCACCAAGTCATTCTTCAGGGAAGATTAGAGATTCCTAGAAGGGCTTTTTTTTTTTTTTTTCTCTATATTGCTGGAAGAATAAAAACCAACTGAATGAGCCCATAGGTATTTGTCTTGTTGATGTTTATTTCACAAATAGAAAGGACATAAGATCATAGCAAAAAAGAAAAAAAAAACCTAAGAAACAAAACAAAACAAAGTTGTGGGTGGGGATTATCCCCATCAGATACTAGTAGGATGGGCATGAAAACAGGCAAGTTTCCCACTTGCCTATATACCACTCAACATTGCTATCCAGGGGCATTGGGAAACTGTTACTAGCAAGGACAGCCATCGAAGAAAAAGAAAGAAGAAAAGGATAATGATCCACTGAAGCATGAGTGGGGGAGGCCACACTTTTCATTAAGCCTTGCTGTGTGAAAATGTCCAGTCCACTGAGAGCCTCTTTCACTCCATCCTTCCCTCTCCTACTATTTCTTTCCCTGCCTGCATACCCATCTGTATTTTTTTAAGGATCCTAAATACACTGGGTGAGTTCTCAAGGTCAGAATTGCATTAGAGTAGAAAATCTATTTAGTTTTGGGTCCAGCCTCTGTCCTACTCCAAAACAAACTGGTCTGCTCTTCTTGTGCCCAAATATCTCCTATTTGAGTCTTTTACTCCATTTTAGGTATTTCCCTATGATAACATTGCTATCAAAGCTAACACAATCTGTGCATCTTTACCAAGAAACTCTGCACAGAGCTCTGGGAGGAACTGGAATTTGTTACCAGGCTGGAGGTAAAGAGCCAGCAGAGCATCAGAAAGACCGTTTTGATGACACTGTTTTTCATTTCACAGAGGAGGACTCATATTTCTCTCCTTAAATATACACTGCAAGTCACGAGAGATGGCAGCTGTCTAATTACACCTGATAAAGCCTCCTTAAAAATGAGACTTGGGAAAACATATCATGTAGATTGTAGAACTGCTCAATTTTACCTGGAACCTAGAGGGAGCTGTGTACTGTTTGGGAGGGACAGAGCAAGGGACCTTGGGGAGACATGGCAAAATTACTGCCACCATCAAATTGTTGGTGTGAAATAACAGAACAGGCACAATTCATATTTAATGCAAACTAGATAACTATACTTTATAAAACATGTAAAAGGATAACCTCATCTACTATTTTTTTTAAAAGCCACTGATGAAGGCTTTGATAATATACCAAATCCCTTCTTAAATTAAAAAGATTTAATGGGAACATTTTATTTTCTCCAACAGGCTTCTGCTGGCATGAGAACCTGGGAAGTCGAAACAGGGATGTGATCATTATGCCTAAGGCTTTGGGACAACTCAAATGCTTCCTCTTTTTTCTCCCTTCAATTCCACAGGCAGGTAATGTTCACTTGAATTTTAAATAAAGGACCAAAAAATTGTGTAGATGCTCATGGTTCTTAATTCAAGTACCAAAGGAATAAAGAGAACGTGGCCCCGTGAATGTTTTCTTCCTCATTTCTCAAAGTTATGCACTCTTTATTTTCATTGTTTCTGTAACTCTTCACAAACTCTGTGAGAGCTTATGGCCAAATATGCTGCTGCTCAAATGATGCAGTAAGAAATAGAACACAGAATCTCTTAACTACGCTTTACTAGAAAACCCCTACATGGTAAGCAACTCTTGCACACTGAAGTGGTTTTTCAATTTCTGATTAAGAAAAAAAAAAAAAAAAAAAGCAGAGCCTGGAGCTCTCAGCTCCTGCAATGTGAGAGAACTCTCCCTCCTATGGGATGCAGAAACTGTTGATCTTCAGTTCAGGGCATATCTCTAAGAAACAGAGGCCATAAACAGTGATTTACAATCCTAGTCATGTATTTCCTTCATACTACTTACTTGCTGGCCAAATAATAACCCATATGAAAGTAAACCTGAACCTAGTTGGAGTTATCCTTTATAACAGTATTGTAGCCTGGATTAACTTTGGTCTCGTCTATTTTACCTAACTCTCTAACTAGATGTCCTAATATCCAGCTCAAACTTCATATTCTAGAAACTTTCACTCATCCCTCTCATCTTTATTGGTTGTTCCTTCTTCTAAATTCCAAAAGTACCTGTCATTTTTATTAGTTGACGTTATCACTCAACTGTTTTTCTTCTTGTTGCAGAAATAACAACTAGTTATTTCTTTAAGCCAAGGGTTGTTTCTTCCATTTCTTTTAATTACTCCCGAAATATGATCTACAGATTGTTATCCAGCAATTGTTTTTCAAAAAAAAAAAAAAAAAAAAAAAAAAAGCAGCTCAGGAAATTTTCTTCAAAGCTAAAATCCAAGCTGAAGATGGACACTGTGCTAGTCCCTGTGGTGTCCTGAGAAAAGTCTTTAGGAAGGAGAAAGGAGAAATACTGACCTCCAGCCATGGGTATAGCATTGTACTACTCAACAGCACCCAAAGAGCACAGTGAAGACTTTTCACACTGTGTTCCACAGAATTCTATTTTCCTGGAGTTATAATTGGTAATACACACATAAAGTTTTCTGAGATCAAATTAGTTTGGAAAAAGTGAGGTTAAACAAAGTTTAACAGTTATTTTACTGCAAAGCTTGGCAGAATGTTTAATAGGTAAAATGCATGATGAAATTCCAAGAGGGGAAAATTATAGGCAGAGTTCCCAAAAGTATTTCGTTGTGGAATACTTTTTAAAGGAGCTTCATATGAGGCTAGAAATACAGTTTGGAATACTCAACTCTAGATTCACACTTATCCTTAGAAAAATGAGATGTCTAATGTTCAGAACCCCTTAACATTTATGATGTTTATTTATTAGTTGCTATTCAGAGTTCCTTAAGAGTCATTGATATTTTCACATTTTAAAGTTTTTTAAATAATTTTTAGAATCAGTTTAAAATGGAATTATTTATGGAAATTTGGAATTTTTAACTTACCTAGAAGTTATATGGGCAAGTAAATCTGGTAGAGGGCTTATTGTACCATGGTAAGACCTTAGAGTTTATCTGTATAAAACTCTTACTCCCCACCTCCATTGTGGAAGCATGAAGTGTTCGTGTTTTTTTCAACCTAGGACTATTTTTAAACACCAGCATTTTAAGTTATGTAAAATAAAATATATTTTAATGTAAAAAGAACCCCTCACATCTCCATAACTTATTTAATATTCCAAGATTTAGTTCATGTTGAGAATGTGCTAGAACCTGCTTCTCATGCCCTTTTTATTGCTTCTTCTTATCTGGCTGTATGTGCGCTGTACGTGCCACTAATTTTGACAGTACCATTAGGAACGCCCCACCTCTTTTAAGAGAAGGTGACTGAGAGAATAGTACGCCTATTTAAAGACAAGTAAATAGGCTCCAATTTTTTCAAGACTCTGGAATCATAAGAATTCAATAAATTATATATTCACACACAAGGAAAGAACAACCCTAGAATTCACAGGTTATTAAGAACAGATGAAGTAGAATAGATGTAGGTAAGTATCCTTAAAATTTACATGGATGATTAGAGAGCTATACAGAACAAAGCAAAAGCATTTATGCAAAGGAATGGGAAAGGAGTGGAAAAGGGGCTATTGAAGTCAGGGGAGGCTCCCTGGAGTAAGGGACACTTGAACTCAAAATGAATAGAAGTTACTGCTGCAAAGAATGGGATGGAGAGGGAGACTTTCAGGTAGAGTGACAGTAGGTGGCACTGTGCTTGCAGTTTTCATTTTACCAACCAACTGCTCTGTAACAGTATTATTAGGTAAAGAACATCATTTTTATAATATCGTTCATAGTATAAATGCATCTTTTAAAATGTATTTTGGTAACAGATTTTTTTTATACTGTATCACATGCCTCCCTGAACAAAACTATAAGGTTTTATGAGGTGCAGACCATAGTTTTTTTTTTCCTTTAGAGTCCCTCGAGTACAGACACAGGACTTTAATATTTGAAGATACTCAGTAAAACTGATGAATCATTGAACACTACATCTGAAACTAATGATGTACTATATGTTGGTTAATTGGATTTTAACTTAAAAAATAAAGATGTCCAGTAAAAAACTGAAATTGCTTAAAATGGAAGTCACAGAGAATACAAAAAATTAAGAAAACAGTTTGAATCTGGAAGGAAAATAGCTAAATTCAACTAAATAATCATATGATTTGCCTCACTGTCTCTTGGAATCAAGTAATTAGTTAAATATGCATGTCCCAGAAGCCAAACATAAGGACCTGAGCACCAGAGCCCTCGTCTTGTTGTAGCACTGGAAAGTCCACCTTCCTTTGTCATGTGAACTTAACTAGCCCTGGACCTGCTCTAGATCACCAGATATCATGGAAGCTGGCCTCCCAGTGTATGTGATCCTCAGCAACCTGGGAGAGAGTCATTCTAGCAGACCTGGCACCTTTGGAAAAACAAAGTGACCATTTCGGTGAGCATCCAAATGCAGGAAGTTAAGATAAATGAAACCTCTGACTTGCAAAGCACTGTTTCATGTTCTTTCTCTAATCCTAAGAGTACTCCAATATTTCCATTACCAGGTTCCAATCAACTGGCTTGTAATTGCTCATTTGTTTGTCTACTTCTTATATTAAACTCTTAACTCAGCAAAGGCAGGGACTGATTTGATCATAACCACCATCTGCCTACCTGCATCAAGCATGACCCCTGACTCTTAATAAGCAAGAAATAATAAATTTGTAAAAAAACAAAACAAAACAAAACAAAACAAAAAACGCCCAAGGAATGTGACAGGTCTTTGATCAAGCAAACCCATCTCAATGTACCTTCTCTCATGCATAAGAATGAAATTACTCAAGGTCTGAGCAGTTACTAAAGAGCCAAAGGATCAGACACTCTTAGAGCAAATTTAAGTACAAACAATGAGACCAAACAAAAAGACATTTTAATCATCATATGGGCAGTAGTTCCAGAAAGAGGGGAAGGTGTTCAACAAATGAGTAATGGGCCAATAGTTTTCATCATCCACAGAGATGATTTTTTTCCATACTTAAATGAGGGTTAGCAAGCATTTAAACTTTTTTTTTGGGGGGGGGTCTTCTGGCTCATTTGTTAATTCTGAATGGCATTCATTGGCGTGAACTTAAAAAGTTAATTACATCCTAATGCTTTGTCATAAACACTAGAATCACAGGCCAAACATGATCTTTTCAGCTCTGCCAGGTGCGATGTGTTTATTTTTTATCATGGGATTTAATCTTATTTTTAGATAAATCTAATTTATCTAAAATTAGGAAACTGAGATCGGGGCAGGGAGGGAAAGTCAATGAAGCATACACAAGAATCAGCCAGAGGTAGAGTAGGGGTGCTGGGCCTGGCAATGGTTTATTCTAATGGCTGGAAGAGCTATTAAGTTCTCATATGTCCCAGACTCACCTTTCCTTAGAGAGGACAATGACTGTATGTGCTGAAACACATGCTATAAGATGCTATAAGGTATATATTCTGGGAAGCTTGTACAGAGAGTTACATATAATACACTTTTAGAAAACTCCCTTAGTAATATCACTTGTGAAAGATAGAAGAATTAGGATTGAACAGAAGGAAAAAAATCAATCTGCAATGCAAGAACACTGATAGCCTGGCCAGTCCCCTGGAGAGTTGTGGAGCTCTAATGGCACTATAATGGTCCCCTGTTTGGCTGAGTGACCAAGCCTGTTATGCTACTTTGATCAGACATTGGATGTTGGACACCATCATATGGAATGAAAACCTTGGACGGGTGGCTGTCTGCAGCTGAAGTATTCCCTGAATGTTCTAAAAATGGATCTAGGTTCCCTGCAGGGTACACATCTCGCAAAACTCAAGGTAGAGCCAAGATACTTCATAATTGAAGAGACAATTGGACATCCCTGGGGAAGTAGCAATGCAGGTAAAGAAAGAATACAGGCCCTCTGCATATCCTTTACAGACACTGGATCAAGAAGAGGCAGTCTGATTCAGGTTAGAGTAGAACTTGATGAGAAATAATGGTAAAAATAATAATTGGTCTTATTTGCCAGTGTTTAAAAACACATATAATACACATCCACTATCACATCCACTGCTGCATTTCACTTTGGTGTCAACACTGGGTGGAAGGCAGGGAAGAGAACATCTCCCCTAATACACAAATGAAGAAACGGTGTATCAGAAGGAAAAGTGGCTTTCCTGTGGTCACTTAGTGTATTTCAGAGCTGAGGTAACAGCCAAGACTTCCAGATTTAAAAGCCCAGGAAGACTCTTTATTCTCCTCTTAGTTTTATTATAAATGGAATGACTCACCCAGAGTTCCCATCCCAGCCAAGGGTTTAGCACAGCTGGGTCCAGGAGAGGTGCAACTCTTGGGAGAAATTGGATTCCCAATGTCTCTGCTTGCAGGCCCCTAAAATTCACATAGTTCAAACTTTCCAACTCTCCTCCTATTCTACCCCTCTAGACCATGGTACCCCAACCTGTAATTTTATCATACACCGAAGGATTCTTTAAGCATTTTCTGAATTCACAGCCTCAGTTTTAAACAAGAAGTTGAGATATCTGGATTCTGTGGCATGACCATGAGCAAAGCACCTTCTATATTTGGAGCTCAGTTTCCTGATTCATAGAATAATTTGTTGGGCTAGATGATCTTCCAGACTGAAATGTTATCTGTTAATATAGAAGTTGTCTGTATGGCTCTAAAGCAACTCTATGAGGTTGTGAATAATGCTCTACAGGTATTATAGGTAACAGCTTCCCTTTTACTTTTCTTTTTTTTTTCTTTTTTTCTGCAATCTTCTGGGTCCCAGCCTCATGTGGCTACTGAAATCACAGCATTCCTTCTATTAATTCCAACAATTAGAAACTTGTATGCATATTTCAACTTTTCTTTTTCTTGGTGCTTCTAATTTTTTAAAAAATGCAAAAAGCAAGTTGAAAGAGTACATTAAAGGAAGTTAGTTGCAATCTTGGCTCCCTTAAGTCCTCATAAATCTTGATTCTTCAAGGTTGCCTGTGACTAGAGTAATCAGACTTAGGAACCTACAAATTTAGAATATAAATTATGGATGCTGCTTTAAGCAGAACTGCTGAGACCATCTAGTCAACAAATTATTTTACAAATAAGGAAACTGAGCTCCAAATATAGGAAGTATTCACTTTGTGCAAATCTTTATCCACTGAAAAAAAATGTGAGGGCAATTTTGAAATCATACCCTGCAAATATAATTCACTTTTAATTACCATCCTGGCAATAATTATGGAAGAGAGAAGTAAGTGATGACACTCATTATAAAGACTCTACTGTTCTGCTGAATATCTCTGTGTCCTCCAACTAATTAGTTAGGTCCTTAGCTGGCCAGAGTATCTGAGAGGGAGAGGAACAACTTCATCACTTAGCAAAAACTCTGGAACTTTCCAAGCTGTTGTGCCTTCCTTCCTCCAAGAGACAGGAATTAGGAAGACCTAGATCAGTGCAGAGACCCTGGGTAACAGGTCAGTCAACCAGCCTGTCCCCCTTGGGCTCAGATGATGATAATGCCAAATGCAACTTACTGGAAGTAGAGACAAAAAGATGTATGCTTTTCTCTTCTTAGTGAGCACTCTTATGACTTCAAACTTACCATGTCCCCAGAAGTTCTTATCTTTTTAATTAAGCTGAGGAAGAGTGCCCAAGCTGTTTGACTTCTCCTTTTTCCCATATTTAAGCAAATATGCCAATACCTGAGAGAGACATTCATCCCTCCTTCCCATTTCCAACATTCAATTAGTTTTCAAGAGTAGATCTGAGAAGCTAATTTCCATTAAAATAATAATGAATCCAAAAAGTTTCATGTGTTACTCCTCCTCCAGGATTTGTTCTATAGTAGTAAAGAATCTAGGAGGCTGATTCTTTAAAGCAAAGGTTTGGTCTCTAAAATTGGACTTTCATCACTGTGACTGAGCAGGGAAAAACATGTTTTGGCTGGACTAGGTCCACAGTGATTCTGTAATTGCCCTGTCTAGGTAAAATTGCACCTACATCATCTGGGCATAAGGCCATGGCTCAGGGAGAGTTTTTAGAAAATGCCAATGTACTTTTCTAATTTGAGCTTTTTTTTTTTTTTTTTTTTTTTGTATTAAAAACACAAACTTCCTCTAGTCAACATTGATATAGATCTACAAAAAAAGCTGTCAATTCAGTCATTATATGCAACCTGGCCAGGCTCTTTACCTTGGAGATAATTTGTCTCTGCCTTGAAATCATGGGGTTCAGTGTTGTTCTATTCATTTATTCATTTCCAGTTTCCCTGAAGATATTTATATGTGAAACAAACAAGAGTAAAAATATACTTGAGTTCCTATTTGAACAAAATACTCACAAAATTAGGGCAAAACCCAACATCAAGACATTCTCTTCCTCCCCCGCCTAACTGTCCATCAAGGCACAAAACTTCGAGCTAAGCAATTGAGTCTTACCTTTATATCTACATGACATTTAGGAAAATTGAAGACTGGAAGCTACACATACAAGTACAACCAGTGATTAGAGACAATGAGATTCAGTCTGAAGAAAAAAAACAGTGATAATATTAAAGAGACACAGACAAGTCCTTCAGACCCCAAATATAGACTATACCAAAAAGCTAACAGCTTTAGAATTCATCACAAATGTAAGCATGGGTTTCTTTTAACATCAATAAAAACATGTTTTCTCTGCAATTGTGCATTATGTCAGAAACATTTGGAACTCACATATTTGAAATATAATTTGAAAGTTCTCCCAAGTTTTTTCTTTTTTTTTAACAGCAGGAGAGCAGAACCATAGACAGCACAGTATTTGGAGGCAGACAGACAGTGAGAACTCACCTATCACGAGCTATACAACCTTGGCAATGTATTTAATTTCTCTGAGTCACAGAATCTACTTCCACAAATGGGGGGCTCTTTATACCTATGTACAAGGTTGTTTTAAGGATTAAATAAACTATCTCATATCATGCCTGACAGATATATGTCTTCAATAAATATAAGCTACTATAGGTATTACTACTTCAACCCAATAGCTATTTTATGTCTATACTATGTTAAGAATTGAGCCAAAAATGAACTCCAACTCTGGGAACTAGGGGTGCAGTAGGAGTTGACATGGACTGAAAGACTGGAGAAATGTATAATGTCAGGCATGGTTCTAAAATGAGGTAAACTCTATGGGCAGGGATGATAAACAAGGCTATGATAATAAAGAAAAGATACCACAGAGAACTGAAAACCCAAGAAGGAATCATTCCACTGAACTAGAGATAGTTCTTTAGACTACATAGAAGAGTAACGTGTCAGATACAGAAACAGGAAAACTTGAGTGGATACCAGTCAGCAGGTATACAGACCACAGAATATGGCTTTGTGATTTCTCAGAAGAATAGTGATTACTCAACTTGTATGGATTCTAAGAGACAAACAAGTGGAAGTAAGACAACAGCATTGACTTGAAGAAGTCAACACATAACACAATTCAAGGTAGGGCATAAAAGAAACAAGATCAAAATTCATTGTGTTTTAAAATATGTATGTGGTATATATACACAATGGAATACTATACAGCCATCAAAAGAAATGAAATCTTGCCATTTGCGACAACATGGATGGAACTAGAGCGTATCATGCTTAGCGAAATAAGTCAAGCGGAGAAAGACAACTATCATATGATCTCCCTGATATGAGGAAGTGGTGATGCAACATGGGGGCTTAAGTGGGTACGAGAAGAATAAATGAAAGAAGATGTGATTGGGAGGGAGACAAACCATAAGTGACTCTTAATCTCACAAAACAAACTGAGGGTTGCTGGGGGGAGGGTGTTTGGGAGAAGGGGGTAGGATTATGGACATTGGGGAGGGTATGTGCTTTGGTGAGTGCTGTGAAGTGTGTAAACCTGGTGATTCACAGACCTGTACCCCTGGAGATAAAAATATATGTTTATAAAAAATAAAAAATTATAAATTAAAAAAAATGTAAAATATATAGAAAAAAAAGAAAAGAAAATAGACTCAAACATTTAAAAAAAAATAAAATAAAATAAAATATGTATAAAAGATAAGCATTGTGTAGGGGACAAAGTGTTGAGAAATACATGTACAAAACATCCATGGAAGGCTGAATGAGATGATATTTCAATGTGGGCAACACTGGGTCAAAGATGGTGGTATAGGATGACCCTGACCTCACTTCCTACCATGGACACATTGAATCTACACCTCCATATTGAACAATTCTTCCTGAAGAAGAAATGAGAGCTGAAAGAATTATAAGGGGAACACATAAAGAATGGTAGGAGAGATGGATACAGAGTAATGACAGAAACCTACCCCTGACACTGGCAACCTAAAGTAGGGAGGGATATCACTGAGGGGCCCATGCATAGACTTACCTACCCCAAGACACTGTGAGAAAAAAGTGGTGTAAAGGGAAACTACAGTATAAGTAAAGGAAGTCTATTTGCTAATCATAGAGTATCCACCAAATGGGCAGGGGAACTATAGGAACTTTCACCACGTTCGGAGGAGCCAGTGAGTACTATTTGCTATGTTATTACTCCACTTTGAGAGCAGGGTTCAGTTGCTCTAGCCAGCCTACTAGACTGGCTGCTAGGGTCAACCCAGTATCCCCTGGGCTCCTGACCTACACCAGCTCCAACTTTTCCATCAAAACAACTCTGGTGTGTTTTGTCCAGGCCTGTGTTCAACCCAGTCATTCTGTCAATGCACTTCCAGTGTGGCACACTCTAGGACCAACCATCATGCCAAGGTGGCCCCAGTGCAGCATTCCCTGGAACACTCCCAACCTACTCCTAATCCAGGCCAGCTGTCCTTCTAAGATGGCCCTGATGGAACACAGCCCAAGACACACACACACACACACACACACACCCATGACCAAGCCAACCTATGACCAGTTCTGCCAAGGTACATCTGGATTCACCCCAGACCCACACCCACTCCAGCCACTGAACCAAGGCAACTCCAGCCCAGCACATTTCAGGAGCTGCCAAACAGCGCTATCCATTCCACCAAGGTGGCCTTGATGCATGCCCTTAGACTACTAGGACTGCATCAACCCACCTCCAGCCAGCCTGCCGACGTCATCAGGCACACACAATCCACAAAGGGCTTACCACTACAAAAGACCACTCCTTCAAGACTGGGAAAAGTAGCTATTACACCTAATTAATAGAAACAAAGACAGAAATTTAAAGAAAATTAGGTGACAGAGAAATATATTCCAAATAAGAACAAACTAAAAACCCCAGGAAAATAAAACAACAACAATGGTAAAACTCAATGAAACAGAGATAAGTAATTTACCTGATAGAGTTCAAAGTAATGATCATAAGGTGCTCACCAAACTTGATAAAAGAATAAAGGAACACCATGAGAATTTCAACAGAGTTAGAAAATATGAGAAAGAACAAATCAGTGCTGAAGAATATAATAACTAAAATGAAAAATACATTAGAGGGAATCAACAGCAGAATACATGATACTGAGGAATGGATCAACTCCCTGGAAGACAGAATAGTGGAAATCACTGAATCAGAACAGCAAAAAGAAAAAAAAAAACTTTTAAAATATGATGTATTTTAGGGACCTATATGGCAACATTAAGCATACTATCATTTGTAGTAAAAGGTTCCCAAAAGGAGAAGAAAAGGAGAAAGTGGCAGATAAGTTATTTAAATAAATAATGGCTGAAAATTTACCTAACCTGGAGAAGGAAATGGACATTGATGTCTAGATGCACGTAAGTTCCAAACAAGTTCCAAAGACCACACCAAGACATGTTGTAAATAAAATAGCAAAAGTTAAAAATAAAAAGAATCTCAAAGGCAGCAAAAGAAAAACAAATAATCACATAAGACCCTCAGCTGATTTTACAGCATAAATTTGGCCAGAAGAGAGTGGCAGAATATATTTGAGGAGCTGAAATGGAAAAAGTAGATATAGACAGATATATGATTGATATAGATGATAGATAGATAGATGACAGATAGATAGAGCCAGCAAGAATCCTCTACCTGTCAAGGTTGTCATTCAGAAATCAAGGGAAGATAAAGATTTTCCCATACAAGTAAAAACGTAAGGAGTTCATAACCACTAAAGCGACCTTATAAGAAATGTTGAAGGATCTTCTTTAGGTGGAAAAGAAAATATCAAACTAGAAATAAGAAAATATATTAAAGAAAAAAATCTCATGTTGAAGGCAAATATATATTAAGGTATGGATCACCACTTTAAAAGCTGGGATAAATGTTAAAGGGAAAAAATAAATCACCTATAATTAAAATAAGTTGTTATTACACAAAATGAAAAAATATAAAATATAACATCAAAAACATAAAACATGGAGGGGGTGGGGAATGTAGTGCTTTTAGAATGCATTAGAATTTAAGCAACTCCCACCTCAAAACAGAATGATATATATCATATAATATATATGTCAATGAATTGAAGAAGACTTAAACTATATAAGGAATCATTTCCAAACACAATGGTATGAAATTAGATCAGTTACAAGAAGAAAATTGGAAACACACACGCAAACACATAGGGAGTAAACAACATGCTACTAAACATAGGGAGTGAACAACATGCTACTAAACAAACAATTGGTCAATGAGGAAATCAATAAATACCTTAAGATAAATGAAAATAGGAAAATAGGGTTTCCAAATCTATAGAACACATCAAAAGCAGTTCTAAAAGGAAAGTTCATAGTAATACAAGTCTTAGGAAATACAAGATCTCAGAAAACAGGAAAAAATTCAACTAAGCAATCTAACTTCACACCTAAAGGAACTAGAAAAAGAACAAACAAAGTACAAAGTTACTAGAAGAAAGAAAATAATAAAGATCAGAGCAGACAGAAATGAAATAAAGGTTAAAAAAACAGATAAGATCTTAGCCATTCTGACTCTTAATCTCACAAAACAAACTGAGGGTTGCCGGGGGGAGGGGGTTTGGGAGAAGGGGGTGGGATTATGGACATTGGGGAGGGTATGTGATTTAGTGAGTGCTGTGAAGTGTGTAAACCTGGTGATTCACAGACCTGTACCCCTGGGGATAAAAATATATGTTTATAAAAAATAAAAAATTTAAAAAAAAAAAAAACAGATAAGATCAATGAGACAAAAACCTGGTTCTTTCTTTTTTTTATAAAAGATTTTATTTATTTATTTATTTGACAGAGATCACAAAGTAGGCAGAGAGACAGACAGAGAGAGAGAGAGAGAGGGAAGCAGGCCCCACTCCTTCATTTCTGATTTTATTTTGGGGCCCTTTCTCGTTTTTCTTGATGAGTCTGGCTAAAGATTTATTGATTTTGTTTATATTTTAAAAGAACCAGGTGTGGGGCAGCTGGGTGGCTCAGTGGGTTGAGGCTCTGCCTTTGGCCCAGGTCATGATTCCAGGGTGCTGGAATGGAGCCCTGCATCGGACTCGCTGCTCAGCGGGGGGCCTGCTCCCCCCCACCTTTCTGTCTGCCTCTCTGCTTACTTGTGATCTCTCTCTCTGTCAAATAAACAAATAAAAACTTTTTAAAAAATCATATGGTCATCTCAATAGATGCAGACAAAGCATTTGATAAAAGTCAACATCCATTTATAATAAAAAAACTTTCAACAGAATGAGTATACATAGAATGTATCTCAACACAATAAAGGCCATATATGACAAAGCCACAGATAATAACATACTTAATGGTGAAAAGATGAAAGCTTTTCCTCTGAAAGTAGGAACTAGACAAATATGTTCACTCTCACTACTTTTATTCAACATGGTATTAGAAATCCTAGCAAGAGCAATTAGTCAAAAAAAACAAAAAGGAAAGAAGGAAGAATGAATGGAAGGAAAGAAGGAAGGAAGGAAAGAAGGAAGGAAGGAAGGAAGGAAGGAAGTTCTCCAAATTGGAAAAGAGAAATAGAACTGTCACTATGTGCAGATGACATGACACTATATACAGAAAACCCTAAAGGCTCCACCAAAAACTCTTAGAACTAATAAATGAATTCAGTAAAATTTCAGGATACAAAATTAGCAAAAATAAATTAGTTGTGTTTCTATACACTAATAACTAGCTATCACAAAGAGAAATTAAGAAAATAATCCCATTTATAATTGCATCAAACATAATATACCTAGGAATAAATTTAACATAATAGATGAAAGACCTATACCCTGAAAACTACAAAACATTAATATAAGAAATTGAAGATGACAAAAATAAATGAAAGGTAAGCCATGCAAATGAAATGAAGAAATCATACTGTTATTGTGTTCATATTACCAAAAGCAATCTACAGATTCAAAGCAATCACCATCAAAATATCAATGGCATTTTTCATAGAACTAGAATAAATAATCCTAAAATTTGTATTAAAACACAGAGACCCTAAATAGCCATAGCAATCTTGAGAAGGAAGAACAAAGCTGAAGGTATCATATTCTCTGATTTCAAACTATACTACAAAAGCATAGTAATCCAAAACAGTGTGATACTGGCAAAAAAAAAAAAAAAATCCATACATAGATCAGTGTAGAGAGTTCAGAAACAACACTATGCATGTATGGCAAATTAATTTTCAAAAAAGGAGGCAAGAATATACAATGGGGAAAAGTCTCTTTAATACATGGTGCTGGGAAAACTGAGCAGCTACGTGCAAAAGAATAAAAGGGGACCACTATATTATAGCATATAAAAAATACATTAAAATGAATTAAAGACTGGAAATGTGAAAACTGAAACCATAAAACTCCTAGAAGAAAACCTAAGCAGTAAGATCTTTGACATTAGTCATAACAATATTTTTTGTACCAGTTTCTTCAGGCAAGGGCAACAAAAGTGAAATAAATGGGATTACATCAAATTAAAAAGTTTTTGGAGTGTCTGGTTGGCTCAGTCAGTAGACCATGAGACTCTTGATTTCAGGGTTATAAGTTCCAGCCCCATGTTGGATCTAGAGATTACTTAAAAATAAAGTCTTAAAGAAAAAATAAATAAAAAGCTTTTGCATGGCAAATGAAACCATGAAGAAAATGAAAAGGTAATCTAGTGGATGAGAGAAGGTATTTTCAAATAATCCTCTGCTAAGGGGTTATATATTGAATTTACACAACTGAAATTCTTGAGAAAATGACTGAAAATAAAAATGGGCATTGAATAGATGTTTTTCAAAAAGATATACAATGGCTAGCTCTGACATTAAAAGATGCTCAACATTACAATCATCAGGGAAATACAAATCAAAACCAGTGAGATGTCACCACATGGGTTATTTCCAAAAAGATTAAAAAAACAAGTGTTGATAAGGATAAGGAGAAAAGGTAACCCTTGTACATTTTTGGTGACAATGTAAATTAGTTCAGCCACCATGGAAAACAGTATGGAGGCTCCTCAAAAAATTAAAAATAGAGCCAACACATGATCTATCAATCCTACTTCTGGGTATTTATCTGAACAACAATTCAAAGAGATACATGAATCTCTATGTTCATTGCATCATTATTTACAATAGCCAATATATAGAAGTAACCTAAATGTATATCAACAGATGAGTAATAAAAAAGATGTAGTACATATATACAATCAAATATTACTCAGCTATAAAAAAGAATTAAATCTTGTTATTTATGACAACATGGATGCACCTACAGGGTATTATGCTAAGTGAAATAAATCAAAGACAAATATCATATGATTTCCCTTATGTATAGGAATTTAAAATATGAATCAAATGTATAAACAAAAAATAGTAACAGACTTGTATATAAAAGAACTAACTGGTAGTTAGTTATTAGAGGGGAGAGATGTGGGTGAAATAGGGGAAAGGAATTAAGAAATTTCCAGTTATAAAATAAATAGGTCATGGAAAAACAAATAGGTAATGGAGATGGAAGTTATACATAGGAAATATAGTCAATAATAATTGTAATATTTTTATATGGTGACAGAAGATAACTAGAATTACGGTGAGCATCCCATAATGTATACAAATATTCAATAACTATGATGTACAACTGAAAATAATAGGATATTGTATGTCAATTATTCTTCATTTATAAAAAATAAATGGGTGCAATATTTTGATAATGGTAATGACACTAATAACACACTTGGTGGATGCCAAGCTCTCCTTAATATTGTATATACCAACAATCTTTTGAGTTTAAAATTATTATTATCTTATTTATGGATTAGTAAAAGGTGGGGTAGAGATAAAATAACTTCTTGATATACAAAAATGAACAAGGGAATTTCAGATTGAGAGAAAAACATGACCAAAGGCCAAGAAAAGGAAATGGACTATTTATTCAATAAAATTAGAGTGTCCTGGTGTGACTCATGCTTAGATTAAACAGAAGAGAGTGGTAGGAGATGATTCTGGACAGAAGGGTTATGGAGAGACTTGAACTCCAGATTTAATGTAATTGGCAATAGAGTATAATTGAAGATACCAATAAAATGGACTGATGAAAGAAAGCTCTACTTTAAGAAGTTGGATATGGCAGGAGGATATAGAATGCATTAGAGTGTAGGAAGAGAGTGATTAAGAGCTTAGAGGTTATTAAAAATAAACTGTTAAAGAAATAGTAATGTTTCCCAGTTACCCTTGAAAAACTCTCACTGCAGAAAACTGACTTCAAAAGAACTGGATTTTGTGGGTGGGGCTCCTGCAAGAGTAGAAACTGTTTCTGAAATTCTTGATACGCTGGAGATGCAAAGCCAAGAAGGAAGAGAGTTGAGAACAAGCTTGAGGTCAGGTAACTCTCTCACGGGCTGAAAAACCTTCTCAGGTGTAAACAGGGAAAAATCCACCTCTATCTGCTGCCAAGACTCTTCTTTTTATACTGGGTATGAACGTGAGTATGGAGAGACAGAACACAATGAACACTATTTCAACACTTACTCTTGCTTCTGAGTCCAACCTAGCCAATCCGAATGAAAGTCAGCTCTTCCTTTCCTCTGGCGTTCTGCAATAAGGAGCGTCTAATAGCTCTTTATCAACTCTCATGAGGAAGGAGAGAGAAGACTTGCAAGAATGTAGGCTTAGGTATAAATGATGAGTGATGACTATACTATAGGAGGAGGATGAGAGGAAGATGGTGCCCAAGGCATGACTCAGAAACTAGAGATGCAGACCTTCAAAGACAAAACTAAAACTCAATTTTACTAAATTTTGAGCCTACTTACAGTATTCTCCATGAACTATAATTTTTAGATTAAAAGTCAATCAAGAAATTCATATGAAGTGTGCAGGACTTGCCCATTTCCCTGTTGTTTAAGCTATGAACACACCCTGAAATCTGATGAGATGCTACCTAACAATAACCAAGAATCAGCGAGGCTGAATGTGTTTTTGTTTTGTTTTGTTTTTCAGTTAGCCATGTAGCAAGATGAGCACATTAGACTTTTTGTCTAGTACAGAAGTTTCTTTTCATTGTACAAGACTTCCAAGTACAGGTTTCTTTCCATCATTCCAACATAATCTTATAGAATAGAAACATTCAAGGTGACAATGGCTGAACTAAAATTTGCTTTTGCCTCATTTCCTCTTATGCATAATAGTTACAGAACTATGGTCCAGGACAAGGAGCAATTTCCTGAAGCCATAGCTGGGAGCTTTCCAATAGCAGTTTGGTTTTCTTTCTTATATTGCATTTTATACCTAAATGGTATACATTATACCTAAATGCTAAATGGACCAATTTAAGTGTTAGGTCCATGCAGGTATCTAGTTGGGAGAAAATAAAAGAATCATAGATATATTAAAGATAGGTATTATATAAAGATAAGTAAACCTAGAGCCAGGAACCTTGAGATAAAATCCAGTAATTGTGTGTCCATATGTAAGACATTTAATTTCCTCATCTGTAAAATAAGAGGGATTAAAACAAAAGACCAGAGAGCCCTTTCAAGACAGAACATTCTGTGAGTCAAAACCTCTTAAATGACCAGTAAATTGAAGCTCCAAAGGCAGATGGCCAGGCTGGCAATGTCCAGAAAGTGACCATTCCTTGGTTACCCAATTACACCTTTCAAAGAAAAATAGGAAGTACCAAAATGCTTCCAATTATAATATTCATTGTGCTGGGGAAAGACAGTCAAGTGGGTTAAAGGCCTAGTGAGGTGTGTGGAAGCAACCTCCCTCTGAAGTTTATGGCTTTTTCACACTTAGTCCTCACTGCTCAGTCAGCAGGCATGAAAGGAGAGGTGAGGAAAATCAGTGGTTGTTTTCTGGCCCGTGATGATGACAGAAAAGGAATCATATCAATGTCTTGATTTTATTTTTTTTCACACAAATGACAGAAGATTCTTAAATACTTTTTGCTTCTGGCAGCAATCCTACTAGATGCCAGATACATTAGAAATAAAGTCTGATCCATTTTGTCGAAGAGTTAACTATTTTGTGAAGTTCAGGGCTATCTGAATGAAGTCAGTATGGAATTGTCACTATTACTTTCATCAGGCTGGGATCAAAGCATGACATCAAAACGTGACACTGGGCCAATGTAGGACCTTGGAAGTTGCCTTGGTAAACCTGCCATGAATGGTCCACTTTGGTTCTGGCCACTCATATGGTTAGATGTTTATATGTAAAAATATGAAAATTAATACCTGTTTATAAAACTCAATAGGATTATGATATTAAATTCTGATGAAATAATACATACTATACTATAAATTCAGTTACTATGTCAGATCATAATGTTATTCTTAAAGGCATTTTTCATAATAACATTTTTTTAAATTATGAGATTATGAAAAGCCTGGAAAAAATTTTAAAATCTTTATGTGTCTCCAGAATATTTGTAATTTTATTCTTTTTTTTTTTTTTTACAACTTTTGTAAATTTTTTTTCTTAAAACTTTTTTGTCAGATACAGATGCCATAATCTTCTTTAGTAGCTTGAGCCTTTGTTTCAAGATATTTCTCTTTATACTTGGACTTACTCTTTCTGCAACTTCACTCCTCTTCATCCTTTTTTAATGGAGTATTTTAATCTACCTAATTAGATGAATAATAATTGTGTTACATATTTATGATCACCACTCCAACTTTGATATTTATCCTCAGAATCTAAATAGTCCAGAAGTTTTTAATATGAAGTATCAAATCACTATATATAGTTTAAATTTACCCTCTTTTTCTCTATTCACCCCCTCTTTGCTATATCACGATAATCTATTCCAACATATCACTCAAAGCAGTCAATGCAAACTGGACTGAAATCGAAATGCCAGATAAAACCTTGTTGCATTCCTGGGAGTACATACTCTTTAAAGTACATCACTGAGGTTATGAGATGTTGCAGGACTGAAAACTGTCTGGAAATTTCTCCTAAAGCTCAGAAAAAGAATTCCTGGAGGGATGACTTTCAATTAGTGAAAAACAAAATCCAGAAACAGATAATCTGATAGTCTTTTTTTTTTTTTTTCATTTGAGGCCAAGAGGTTTTATTCCCTCATCAATCCTACTTGTCATTAAGTGATCATCTGTGCACTGTTGTTTAAAAGGCCTCAGGAGACCCCACATAAAAAATAATCTCCCCCACTTTCATGAACTTAAAATTCCCTTATGAGAGTTTTACCAGTTAGATATTGAAATACAAAAGCTGCCGGGGAGGAAGGAAACTTTGCTGTTATTGATCTGACCATCATGAAATAGTGGGACTTATGATGTCTTATAATTTGAAAATTCTATAATTGTCTAATCATACCTTAGTAGAAACAAAAGTGTCTGAGAACAAGTTTTGATTGTGGAATAGAATGGCTCTAGGCTCCCAAAATGCACAGTATGAACAAGTTTGAAATATAAAAACAAAAGACTCAGTAACCAAAACAGCTGTCGACTTTACATTGTACCTAGGACCAGTCTTTCCCCATTGCATTGAATAGTGCAACCCCAGAAATCCCATAAAAGTCCATAGCATACTAGGAAAAAATTAGAAGAAATTTAGCTCCCAAGTTTTGGTGTTGATTACAAAAAAGATTTGCTTAAAGATGACTACAAATTCAAAAAGAAAAAAATGTTCAGAGAAAAAAAAAGTTTATATAATTACCATAGTCAGCTTTGGAAATAGCAGATTTCACACCAAAGGAATAAGGGAAATATAAAGACAAACCAGAAATTTAAAAATGCCTCAAGCTTATTCTCGTAGAATAAGGTGTTGCTCCTTACCCTTATCACCAGGGTTGTTTCTGACCTCAATTTAATTTAGCAGTGAGGATGATTCTCCTGATCCCTGAAGAATTACCCTGAACTCTACCAGACCTCATTGTCTTCCCTTAAATCAGCTTTATTTCCACTGGCACATTAGACATCCATCAACTGTGAATTTGAGCTAGTCCCTGCTTCTTCAGAGATGGAATTCTGACCTCTCCCCTACCCCCACCTCATCCCTGACCAACCATTTGAGAACAGGACAATTAAATGACATTTATATCCTTTAAAAAAATAATAATAATTCTGAGTATTTCCAGTTTGTTTCTCCCTCTCTTCCAAATATCCATTATTTTATATTTATTTTCTGGAACATAGCAGTGGGGTCATTTATTAAGCATGGCATGGTGACTAGTGCTGTAATCTGCTTTAGTGACTAGTGCAGAATTCTTCTGCAGTAATTTTTAAAAGTCTGGACAAATAAGATGGAGAGAAATGCTCAGAGCAAGAGGGTGCTTAACAGTGACTTATTACTCTAGTGATGCAGAGGCTATGGGCACCTCAATGGACAGGGTGATTTCATCTCTGAGTGAGATTATTATGAAATTGCTATCATTCTGTCATGAATAATTGATCATCACACTGTTTGAAAAAAAACCAACAGATGTGATAAACAATGCAACAAATGTGACAAAGAGAGAGCTTATAGCTTATTATTTTACTGTCCATTATTTCACCATTTGTGAAGATGCCATAGACACAGTCACCCAATCACTGCATGAGTGTGTAAACTGCATGACAAGTAAAATATTTTAATTAAGTGATTTAACCCTGACTATGCAATGGCCCCTTTGGGTTTTGTGGAAAAGCATGTTTATAAGAGAATGCACAGACCGGTGCTGGCTCCTCTTGGAATTGTGCTGTTTCCTTTTGGTCCTTCTTCCCTTTCACCCCAGCTTTCTTCTTAGAGTTGATGTGCTGTGTGACCCAAGAGCCCATTTGTCCATGTAGTCATCAGTCCAGCAATTCTACCCAGCCAGCCATCCTCTCCTCAGCATCCAAATGAAGCCCCTTACTCAAAATTTAGCCTTCTTTCTTTCCATCAGTCGAAACCTTAAACCTTCTCCCTGTCCTACTGTATTAATTCTTAAGAGGAAATTAATCTGATTAAATTAAACCAAATTAAATCTTGCATCAAAATCTCTGGTAAATTTCTACTGACTTAGGTAACTGAAAAAAAAATTCTGCAAAATTAAAATGAAATGTGACAAAAATCTTGCTAAGTTTCATTAATATACCTTATCTATCATTTCTGATGTTTTTTGAACATCATACCATCCATCAGAAGAAATCAGGATTCCTGGGAACTTGAAGATCTAGATAAGAATATTTAAAGAGTATATAATCCCAGATAGAGATTTATTTCTCTAAATAAGCATAAAAATAGATAAAACATAAAGAAGAATGAAATATAATATTCTCCTAGGGTTCTTGGCAAATGATCAAAGTTTTCTCAGAAGATTGAAGGATAAACCATGAAAAGCCTTCCCCAATTTTTTAATATGTGACTCAACAGCAAGTAGGAAGAAAATTTTTCTGGATAAAAGTCTAAAAATGGATGTTAAGAAAAGATAGCATGCACAGCAGAGAAACAAATGAAATAAAGAAAGGAGAAGGAGAAGAAGCAAAGAGGAAGAAAAAGAAAAGAAGAAGAGAGCATTCTCAGTAGTTGTCTGATAAGGCATATCCCATTTAAATGGGCCAAATCCATTCATAAAATGGCATATAGGAACATTCTAAATCCCAGTTGTGAGAACTGAGTCTATTTTCTTTTCTTTTTTTTTAAGATTTTATTTTTATTTATTTTACATACAGAGATCACAAGTAGGCAGAGAGGCAGGCAGAGAGAGAGGGGGAAGCAGGCTCTCTGCAGAGAGACCGATGTGGGGCTCGATCCCAGAACCCTGAGATCATGATCTGAGTGGAAGGCAGAGGCTTTAACCCCCTGAGCCACCCAGGTGCCCCAAACTGGGTCTATTTTCTAAGTTTGAAATATTATAGCTTCCATAGTATTCAGTCTCAATGTGGTACCTACAATATGTCAACTGTTGTTTTAGGTACTACATTTGCAACAATCTTCAGAAATCCTTGTCCTCAGATAGTATGTATTATAGTGATAGAGAGAAATAATAACTAAGATAAAGAAGATATTTTCCAATCACTGATGAATATGGATGCTAAGATTCTCAACAAGATCCTAGCAAACAGGATCCAACAGCACATTAAAAAGATTATCCACCATGACCAGGTAGGATTCATTCCTGGGCTACAAGGATGGTTCAACATTCGCAAATCAATCAATGTGATAGAACCAATTAATAAGAGAAGAGAGAAAAACCACATGGCCCTCTCAATTGATACAGAAAAAGCATTTGACAAAATCCAGCATCCGTTCCTGATTAAAACCCTTCAAAGTATAGGGATAGAGGGAACATTCCTGAACTTCATCAAATCTATCTATGAAAGACCCACAGCAAATATCATCTGCAATGGGGAAAAGCTTGCAGCCTTCCCGTTGAGATCAGGAACATGACAAGGATGCCCACTCTCACCACTCTTGTTCAACATAGTATTAGAAGTCCTAGCAACAGCAATCAGACAACAAAGAGAAATAAAAGGTATCCAAATTGGTAATGAAGAAGTCAAACTCTCTCTCTTCGCAGATGACATGATTCTTTATATGGAAAACCCAAATGACTCCACCCCCAAACTACTAGAACTCATACAACAATTCAGCAACATGGCAGGATACAAAGTCAATGTACAGAAATCAGTGGCTTTCTTATACACTAACAATGAAAATACAGAAAGGGAAATTAGAGAATCAATTCCATTTACTACAGCACCAAGAACCGTAAGATACCTGGGACTAAACCTAACCAAAGAGGTAAAGGATCTGTACTTGAGGAACTACAGAACACTCATGAAAGAAATTGAAGAAGACACAAAAAGATGGAAGACCATTCCATGCTCTTGGATCGAAAGAATAAACATTGTTAAAATGCCTATACTGCCTAGAGCAATCTATACTTTTAATGCCATTCCGATCAAAATTCCACCAGTATTCTTCAAAGAGCTGGAGCAAATAATCCAAAAATTTGTATGGAATCAGAAGAGACCCTGAATCGCTAAGGAAATGTTGAAAAACAAAAATAAAACTGGGGGCATCACGTTACCTAATTTCAAGCTTTACTACAAAGCTATGATCACCAAGACAGCATGGTACTGGCATAGAAACAGACACATAGACCAGTGGAACAGAGTAGAGAGCCCAGATATGGACCCTCAACTCTATGGCCAAATAATCTTCGACAAAACAGGAAAAAATATACAGTGGAGAAAAGACAGTCTCTTCAATAAATGGTGCTGGGAAAACTGGACAGCTATATGTAGAAGAATGAAACTCAACCATTCTCTTACACCGTACACAAAGATAAGCTCAAAATGGATAAAAGACCTCAACATAAGACAGGAATCCATCAGAATCCTAAAAGAGAACATAGGCAGTAACCTCTTTGATATCAGCCACAGCAACTTCTTTCGAGATATGTCTCCAAAGGCAAAGGAAACAAAAAGTGAAAATGAACGTTTGGGACTTCATCAAAATCAAAAGCTTCTGCACAGCAAAGGAAACAATCAAGAAAACAAAAAGGAAACCCACGGAACGGGAGAAGATATTTGCAAATGACAGTACAGACAAAAGGTTGATATCCAGGATCTATAAAGAACGCCTCAAACTCAACACACACAAAACAGACAATCATATAATAAAATGGGCAGAAGATATAAACAGACATTTCTCCAATGAAGACATACAAATGGCTATCAGACACATGAAAAAATGTTCATCATCACTAGCCATCAGGGAGATTCAAATTAAAACTACATTGAGATATCACCTTACACCAGTTAGAATGGCCAAAATTAGCAAGACAGGAAACAACATGTGTTGGAGGGGATGTGGAGAAAGGGGAACCCTCTTACACTGTTGGTGGGAATGCAAGTTGGTGCAGCCTCTTTGGAGAACAGTGTGGAGATTCCTTCAAGAAATTAAAAATAGAGCTTCCCTATGACCCTGCAATTGCACTCTTGGGTATTTACCCCAAAGATACAGATGTAGTGAAAAGAAGGGCCATCTGTACCCCAATGTTTATAGCAGCAATGGCCATGGTCGCCAAACTGTGGAAAGAACCAAGATGCCCTTCAATGGACGAATGGATAAGGAAGATGTGGTCCATATACACTATGGAGTATTATGCCTCCATCAGAAAGGATGAATACCCAACTTTTGTAGCAACATGGATGGGACTGGAAGAGATTATGCTGAGTGAAATAAGTCAAGCAGAGAGAGTCAATTATCATAAGGTTTCACTTATTTGTGGAGCATAACAAATAGCATGGAGGACAAGGGGAGTTAGAGAGGAGAAGGGGGTTGAGGGAAATTGGAAGGGGAGGTGAACTGTGAGAGACTATGGACTCTGAAAAACAATCTGAGGGGTTTAAAGGGACGGGGGAGGTGAGGAACCAGGTGGTGGGTATTGGAGAGGGCACGGATTGCATGGAGCACAGGGTATGGTACAAAAATAATGAAAACTGCTACACTGAAAATAAATTTAAAAACATTTTTAAAAAAGAAGATATTTTCCAGTCATTAAACAAACAAGCAAGTAACACGTCCCAGAAGAAAAGTCCAATATCCAAAGTTGCTACAACATATTATCTAAAATGTTCAGTTGCCAACCAAAAATTATGAAATATGCAAAAAAGTGGACATATAGCCTATACACTGGAAAGCTGAAATGAAAAATTCACTAGAGGGGCATAACAGTACATCTGAACTGGCATAAAAAAAGAATAAGTAAACTTGAAGATAAATTAGTTAATCCAAATAACAGAGAGAAAAAGAGTGAAGAAAGATGAATCATCTCATGGAAATTTTGAAACCCAGAAACACAACAAAATAAACATATTGGGAGTACAAGAAGGAGACAGAGAAGGGAGACAAATGAGCATGTGATGAAATAATAGTCAAAAGTTCTCAAATTTTAAGGTAAACACTAACCTCATCTGGTAAACTCAATATATTCCAAGTAGGATATATACCAAGTAGCACAAGCATAAACAGTCACATCATCATAGAAATTCTAAAAACCAAAGGCAAGGGGAAAATCTTGAAAGTGAGATAAAAATGACTTATCATTCACAAGGGAGTTCCAGTAAGATAAGCAGTTGGCTTCTTGTTCTAAAACAAAACAAACAGGGGTGCCTAGCTGGCTCAGTCAGTTGAGTATCCAGTCTTGATTTCAGCTTAGGTCATGGTCTCGGGGTTCTGAGATCAAGTCCCACATCAGGCTCCACACTCAGTGGGAGTCTGCTTGAGATTTTTCTCCCCCTCCCTCTGCCCCTTTCCTGATTGCACTTACTCACACTCTCTAAAATAAATAAATGATGTTTTTTAAAAAACAAAAGAAACAAACACTAGAAGGCAGTGGGATAAGGTATTCAAAGTACTACACAACACCACCAACTGCAACAAAAAAATGACTCCTATGCCCAGAAAAATGATCTTTCAAATGTGAAGGTGAAAGAAAGACATTTCTAGGTAAAAACTGACATTTTTTTCCTAGTTGACATACCTTACAAGATATATCCTGTGTGACACTGAGAAATATAAGTAGATGTATATGTGTGTGTATGTATGTATATTATATATATATGTGTATATGAGAAGAGAGAGAGAGATTTATAATAAGAAATTGGCTTACATGATTATAGAGGCTGACAAGTCCCAAGATCTGAAGAGTGAGTCAGCAAGCTGCTGACCCAGCAGAACTAATGGTTTAGTTCCAGTCTAAGTGAGCATTTGGCATAGTTCCAGCCAAACGGGTTGCAGGCTAGTGCTCTAGGAAGAGTTCATGTTTCAGTTTAGATTGTAGGCAAGAAAACAAAAAACCAAAAAACAATGTTCAAATTCAAAGTATGTCAAGCAGGAAGAATTCTCTCTTAGTCAGTGAAGGGTCAGCCTAAGTTCCGTTCAGGTCTTCAAATGATTGAAGGTGGCCCACCCACATTAGAAAGGAACGTCTGTTTTACTGTTTGCTAATTTAAATGTCAGTCTCATTCAATAACACCCTCACAGAAACACTCAGAATAATGTTTGACCAAATTTCTGGGCATCCCATGACCCAGGAAAGTTGACACATAAAATTAACCATCATGACATATAATAAATAAAATTATTTTATTAGCAATCACAAAACTACCCACTAAGAAAAGCTTGTGTTCAGAGAGCTGTGCTGATGAATTGTAACATTTAAAAAAGAATTAATACCAATTCTTTATAAGTTATTCCAAAAAGTAGAAGGAATACTTCCCAAATCATTCTGAAGCTAGTAATATTTTGATACCAAAATGAGACCACATATCATATGATTTCATTTACATGAAATGTCCAGAATAAGCATACAGTGACAGAAAGTAGATTAGTGGTTGCTTTGAATGAGAAGACTGGGGAGATAATAGCTAGAGAGGGTACAGTTTATTTTTGTAGTGATATTCTAAACTGGATGTTCTAAAATTGACTGTGATGATGGTTACAGATATTTGTAAACATAATAAAAAAAACACTGAATTATGCACTTTAAACAGGTGACCTGTACGGTATAAATTATTATTCAATAAAGTGGCTAAGAAAGAGAGAGAAAGGAGCTGCTGGGTTCATGTCCTTGTTAGAAACATGAAAGGACACCCATAGAAATGGGAGGAAAGTAGTGATCAGGATGTGCATGTGTGATGGCAGGAGCTTGTGAATCAGATCCCCCCTCCCAAAGCTCCATGCATATACTGCTGATGCTCAGGGCTGCTAGAATATAGCTCCTTTTTCTCCAAGATAGGTTTTGCTAATGCTTTCCCCAAGGCTTCCCAATATTTGATATGAAAACTTGGGCACTATACACCCTACATATCAAAAAGAAACCCCCGGTTCAGCCTCAAGACCTAGCTATGTATTAATATCATTTCATGAGGTCTCCCTGCTGAAGGGAGTCATTCAGAAAAGGATGAAGTACCATGTGCTCTCTTCCAGCGTAATATGCCCACCTCTATAAACATTGAGAACAGTCAGAGCATGCCTGCATTATAACATAGTCTACTACTTCATTGAGAAATATATGTATTGTCTTCAGCTCTGTTTTCTCAAATGAAAAATGAAAATAGTGATAGAGTCCATTTCATAGGTTTCTGTGAAGATTCAATTAAGTAATACATATAAAGCACTTTAAAAAGTGCATGGCCCATTGAAAGTGCAGAAAGGAAACCTTTGCTATTATTACTCTAACAACAGTAGTTAACAGTGATGAATAACCAGTTGTTATCTGGTGGTGCGGGGCAAATCTCTGAATGCAAAGTACAGCTTAACAAAGGTATCACTTAATCATTATTCTTTTTTTTAAGATTTGACTTATTTATTTGACAGAAAGAGAGAGATCACAAGTAGGCAGAGAGGCAGGCAGAGAGAGAGAGGGAAGCAAGCTCCCTGCTGGGCAGAGAGCCCGATGCGGGGCTCGATCCCAGAACCCCAAGACTATGACCTGAGCTGAAGGCAGAGACCTAACCCACTGAGCCACCCAGGTGCCCCCTTAATCATCAGTCTTAAGACTCAGCCCTACACCACTCAATAATTTCATATTATTGAATAAAGCATTAGAATGACCCTGAATTGAATATGTAGATGCTAGATATGTAGATATCTAAACCATGTACTTAACACATTGCATGATACCTTCAAGGCTCAACGGATTCTCAACAGCATAGCTCACACACGTGCCAAAAAAAGAAAAAAAAAAGGTTTACATTTAAGACAACTAGATGATATTTTTAAAGTGCAACCATATGATGGAAACTTGGCAACAGCATGCAATAGTAGAAAACCAAATCTGCTGGCAGGTGTATGGGTACGAATTCAGTCTTTATTGGTTACAAGCTGTGAAATACAGGCAATTTAATTTGCTCAGACTCTTCACCTGTAAAGTAGATATAACCAAAAGCAAATTACCCTCCTCAGTCTCTGAAGGTTGCTTACATAAGATGTTATTTCCCTTTTCCTCACAGAAAATGATAATAGTAATAATAATTAGTAGTATAGTTATACCTGTTGTGAAAACATTCAGCTACAAGAAACAGAAAACCTCACCAATGTGGCTGAAACATGCAAGGCATAAACATATCTGTTTCACTGAATAAAAATTCCAGGACTAGACCTCCCAAGGATGGTTTTGTGTCTTAACCATACCCTTAAATACAGGAGCTCCTTCTATTGTCCCTGCTCCCAACCCTAGCATGTAGTTTTCATACACTACAGTGTAGGATACATATAGCACATCCAGCATCACATCCCCGCCCAGGCAGAAAGTAGGGGAAGGAGAAAGGGAGGAGCATGATCATCAAGCCTATATATTTTAAAGAGTGTGCTCAAGAACTTCGTGACTTTCCCTTAGAGTGCCCTGGGGAAAACTCAACGGGCTACTGCTAGCTATTAGGTGGCTGGGGCGTAGTGAGAGCTGAGAGAGAGCTGCTGAATCAACCAACCAAAAATGGTGCTTCATTATTAGTCTTAAGCATCTCACATACATTAATTCATTTAGTCCTCATGCTGAGGAAACTGAGGCACAGAGCAATTAAGTCACTTGTCAAAGACCACACTCAGGACAACAGCTGGTAGGTATAGTGCCCAGTTCAAATTCGAAAGAGTGCCCCCTCACTTAATCTCTAAAGGGTGCACTTTCCTTTTTGTTGACTCAGTCTTAAAGCAAGGTTTATTTCTCAGAGATTAGACTTCAGGCTGCATTTTTATTTCCCTTTACATCCTTGGCTCGGGAGACTTTGTGCAGCACCCAATCTTTAGAACTGTATATGGGAGGCTGGTTCACACTAGGCCAGCAGAGCCAAAATTTACTTGAGAAGTTTGGATACCAGAACGACCTTCCAACATATTTCAGCCGCCATTCTAAGTTTATAAATGAAGAAAGCAGTGGAGCATATTTTCTGGCAGTGTCATCTGGCCCAAGGAGCAGGAAAAATTGTTTCAGAACCTCTGCTCTATCTTAGTATTCTTATCAATATATAGTGATGGTATTATGACCATAATTTTTGGTACAGGCTCATGGGAGGCAAATTCTGGAAGTTAAAGACTGAGTGACAGTTGGGGCTGAAACCCATCTACATAATAATGCAAAGCAACCAATGGTATCTTTGTGAGCATGAGGAATACTTTAAAAATATGATTAGATATAGTTAAATTATACATCATGATGATTTGATACGCATATACCTTGTGGAAGGACTACCAAGATCAAGGTAATTAACACACTATCATCTCACTTAAAAATAGGTAACTGGGGGTGCCTGGGTGGCTCAGTGGATTAAAGCCTCTGCCTTTGGCTCAGGTCTTGATCTTAGGGTCCTGGGATTAAGCCCCCCATCGGGCTCTCCACTCAGCGGGGAGCCTGCTTACCTTCCTCTCTCTCTCTGCCTGCCTCTCTGCCTATTTGTGATCTCTGTCAAATAAATAAAATTAAAAAAAAAATAGGTAACTCTGTGTGTGTGTGTGTGTGTGTGTGGTGTGAATGCTTAAAGTTGCTCCCAACAACTCTCAAGTATACATTAACTATATCAACTCTAGTCAACATGTTGTACATTAGAGCCTCAGAACTTAACCCTTTTATAACTGAAAGTGTCTGCCCTTTGACCTACATCTCCCCATTTCCCCTTCCCCTAACCCCTGGCAGTGACCATTCTATTCTTTTTCTGAAAAGTTGAGGTTTGGGGGGATTTTTTGTGTTTTGTTTAGAGTCCACATAAATGATACCATACAATATTTGTCTTTCTCTTTCTAGATTATTTCTGTTACTATTAGTATCCTCAAGATTCATCCCCATTGTCACACATGACAGGATTTTCTTTTTTGTGGCTAAGCAATATTTCATTATATCTGTCCATCTATGTATTTCACATTTTCTTTATCCATTTATACATTGAAGGACACTTACGTTGTTTACACACCTTGGCTATTATGAATAATGCTACAATAAACATGAGTGTGGAGATATTACTTATGGATATTGATTTAAATTCCATTGGATATATAACCTGGAGTAGAATTGCTAGATCATATAGTAGTTCAATTTTTAATGTTTTAAAGAACTGCCACTTTTAAAGAACTGCCACTTTCCATAATGGCTGCTCCATTTTATTTTCTCAACAGTTTCCACATCTGTATTCTTGCCAAATACTTGTTATTCTTGTTTTGTTTTGTTTTGTTTTTAACAATAACCATCGTAATAGGTGGGAAGTGGTGTTTCATTGTGGTTTTGATTTTCATTGCCCTGATAATTAGTGATACTGAAAACCTTTTTATATACCTATTGACCATTTGTATGTCTTCTTTGGAAAAATGTCTGTTCAGGGCCTTTGTCCATTTTTAATGGGATTATGTGCTTTTTTTTTTTTTTTGCTATTGAGTTATATGAGTTATTTATAAATTTTGGATCAGATTATCATATATATGTTTTGTACATATTTTCTCTCATTTTGTAGGTTACCTTTTCAATTTATTGTTTTCTTTGCTATACAGAAGTTCTTTGGTTTAATGTAGTTCCATTTATTTATTGTAGAATAGAGAACCCAGACATAAACCTATTCATATATAGTCAACTAATGTTTTTCAAGTATGCCAACAGCATGCAATGGGGGAAAGTATGTCTCTTCAATAAACAGTGTTGGGAAACCCGGATATTCACATACAAAAGAGTGAAACTGGATCTCTGTCTTACACCTCTCCAAAAATGAACTTGAAATGGATCAAAGACTTAAATGTAAGTCCTAAAACCATACAAGTCCTAGAAGAAAACAGAGCCAAAAGATCCTTGACGTTAGTCTTGGCACAATTTCTTGGATGAGACATCAAAAGAATAGGCAACAAAAACTCAAAAAAAAAAAAAAAAAAGGCCAAAAACCATTAGTGTCTTGGAAGCTGTAAGGGGAACCTTCAAGGGGAGTAGGTGCCAAGCCTTCTAAGGTATGCATGAATACATGTCAGAGCTCTGTTCAAGAGTGCAGCTTATTACCAGAAGGACAATTGCAGAAACAGGTCTGAATTCCATATCTAAGCCAATGCGGAAGAGAAGAAAAGAGAAAAATCATAGGAACAAAGCTACGGTGGGGGAAGGGGAGTAATTTTTCAGAAGAGCCAGTACCCAGAGCCAGAAATGCAAAGAAAACCACAAGCTTCCCACGGACTTATAACAAATTTGTAACAAATTTGGGGCAAAGGTAGAGCCTCCTGCAGAGCCTGAAGTGGGGGAAATCAATCCATTATATAAGTGC
The DNA here is from genome assembly GCF_030435805.1 of Mustela lutreola. Classification (NCBI taxonomy): domain Eukaryota; kingdom Metazoa; phylum Chordata; class Mammalia; order Carnivora; family Mustelidae; genus Mustela; species Mustela lutreola. Next base: position 28,803,795 of record NC_081300.1, on the reverse strand, counting down.
GTAAATGCATATCAAATGGAGACATGGCTGAGGATACCTGTCTGACCTAGATATGACAATAATGCCTATTTTTAAGATGACTTTAAGCATCAACCAATGAAGTAAATAAAGTGCCTTATAAACAGTAAATTGCTATATAGGTGTTAATCACTATTGCTGCTTTCTTTGTTCTCTTTATTGTTATTATTTTGCAAGCATTTAGCTCAGAGTCTTGCATATTTTAAGTTCTTGCATATTATAAATGCAATTGTTGAGTGGCTGTCTGGATGTTTTTGAAAAAGAAAAACTGACCTATCTATTTTGTCTAGCCTCCTTTCCCTCAAATTCTAGCTCCAAGAGAAGAAACAAAAGCTGACAGTACAGGCAATTCCCAAGAGATGAAACTTGCTGAAGAAACAGGCAGTAGACCACACAAAAGGAACACTGTTGAGCTGCTTGGAGGGGCTTACTTGGTCTGTTTACAAGAAGAGCATGCATCCTGATTGTAATAAGTGAGCTTGGAGGGCTAGACAGGCTCTTTAATCTCAGAAATGACACTGTGAACTCCAGTTCACCTGCTCGATTTATTTACATTGCTTTTGCCCGCTAACAAATCCAACTCTCCATCAGATTAATCAACATTTATCAGCCAGCGGCGGGAGCATCATTTCATAACGTAAGTAAAATAGAGAGGAAGTGAAATGGAATAGAGAGAGAATAAAACTCCCATTACTCTGTGGCTATTTTATTCTCTATGTATTTTATTCACATAATGAATGATGTACTTCTGGTTTTAACAGCATAGCAACCCTGGGTTCTGTTTGTTTAATGTTTTCCCGCCAGGGACTGTGCAATTAATTCAATAGCATATGCACAGCAGGATAAAGGAGGGGGATGGTCAGGTCTGAGTTTTGAGGTTTAAGATTGCTCAAAATAAACCAAAGTGGGTTAACACCAAGTTGTCCAGAGTCTGGTGTTATTAGTTCAAATAAATTGCCACCAATCAACCAAGCCATTTGTCTCTGTGGTGTTTCATTTACTATTACAAATGAACCATTCATTTATTCAGCCATTCAAATAATTCAGTACCAACCATGTACCAGAAACTGTTCTGGGTGCTAAAGATGTAGCAGTGAACAGAACAAAGTTCCTGTGTCCATGGAGTTTACACCTAAGGGGGGATTGTAAACAATAGCAAATAGATGTATAATAAAATTTCACAGAGTAGTAAGTGTTACAGTGAAAAATTAAGTGGGCTATGGGAACTGAAAAAAGAGTACTACTTTGCGTAGGATAGCCTAAAGACTGCTCTGAGGTGATATTGCAGCAGAAATCTGAATCAAGTGGAAGAACCAGGCATTTAAGTATCTGAGTGAATTCTTTCTAGATGTAAGGAAAAACAACTGAGGAACTGGCAGTCTAGTGTTGCTGGAGAGGAGTGAACAAGGGGAAGAATGGTAAGAGAATCCACCAGAGATGTAGCACTAGGCTATACCATGTAAACTTACGCAACAGTAATAATTTCAAAGAGGTAAGAATTAGGTAGAAATTTTTTAAAATCGTATTATGGTTTTGCCCTTGACCATACCACATGAGGACAGAAATCTGATTTATAATTATTATTTTCAAAGGAAGCAGATACTGCCCAGGTTACCAATATTTTAATGATGTTGATGATGATGATATAATAGGGCATGTGGTAACTGATTAGTTGGCCAATAATGACTGAGCTAGGAACAAATAATCTTCTAGTCGAAGTAAAGAGAGTAGTGTGTAAGTCATATATGAGTGGCTCAATGAATTATCACAAAGTAAAAATACCACCAGATGAAGAAACTGAACATTATTGACATCCAAGTCTCCCTTTCTGGTCTTTTGCAAGCACATACCTCCCATCTCAACAGAGTAAACAACTCCCCTATTGTGTACAACTTTTGCCTGTTTTCAAAATTCTATACAAATGTGAGATTCATCACTTTTGCATGCAATAGCTGTTCATTTTATTAGTGCCTAAGGATCAGTTTTAAATATACCAGGTTTATTTATCCATTATAAAACAGGGATGTTTCCAGTTTGGTGCTACTAAGCATTGTGCTAGTATGAATATTCTTGTACTTGTTTATTACTGCTTGCTTTTCTGTTGGGTTATATGCTAAGGGGGAATTACTGGGTCATTATATATATATATATAGAATATATATATATGCATATATATGCATATATATATATATTCAGATTTAGTGGAAAACATCAGTATTTTTTCGAAGTGATACATAAGTTTACACTCCAACCACCCATTGTAGTGATGCCTTATTGTAGCCTTAATTTGCATTTCTCTGTTGACTAGTGTGTTAAAGCACTGAGTTATGTGTTTATTGACCATTTAGATACCCTCTCTTGTGAAATACCAGATTCTCCTGCCCATTTTTTTCCTGAATTGTCTGTATTTCCTTTAACAATAGGAAGTTCTTTATATATTTTGTATATACGCATTTTGTTGCTGAAAACTTTTCTTGCCTTTGTGACTTTAAGTTTTTATGTATTTAAATAACCTCTGCTCCCAACATGGGGGAGGAGGGGCTTGGACTCACAACCCCAAGATCAAGAGTCACATGCTCCTCTGATCAAGCCAGCCAGGCACCCCAGCTACTTTCTTAAAATTGTCTTCCCATGCTGGGAAATTCCCGATTTTAATCTAGTTAACTTTAGCAGTCTTTTCATTTATAATTAGGGTCTGTTGTGATTTGAGAAATCCTTACCTATCCCAAGTCCATGAGAATATTCAAATACATTATAAAAGTTTTGTTTAACTTTCACCTTGAGATTTATAACCCTTAGATTTATTTCTTGTTAGCATGCAATAGTTTCAGAGTTTTTTTGTTTAGGTTTTGTTTTGTTTTGTTTTTTGTTTTTTTTCCCCTGCAGATATCTAGTTGAACCAATGCAATTTACAGGGAAGAATGCATTTCCAACTATTTTGTAGTACCATTTTTGTTGCAGGAGTTTGACTTTTTGTTTTTTGTTTTTTTTGTTGTTGTTGTTTTGCAGGAGTTATTTTTAAGTCTATTTAGTTATGGGCTGTTCTGGCTTTTTATTCTATCTACTATATTACTTACTATCCTTACAGTAACTCTAATATTAAATATTAAAGGTTTATATAAGTTTTAATACATGGTAGTTTTTTTTTTCTTTTTCAACATTGTCTTAACTCTTCTTGTCCTCTTGTTCATATACTTTTTAGTAGATTTTTAAAGCAGTGTTAGATTCCTAGCAAAATTAAGAGAAAAGTATAGAAATTTTCCATATATCTCCTGCCTTTAGATATGCATCACCTCCCTATCAAAATTCTACAGGAGAGTGGTATATTTGTTACAATAAATACACCTACACATCATTGAATAACAATGACACATCATTGTTATTCAAAATTTATAGTTTATGTTAGGGTCCAATCTTGATATTGTAACAGATGTATAATGACATGTATCCATTATTATAGTATTACACACAGTTGTTTCATTGCCCTAAAAATCCTCTCTGCCTATCCACCCACCCCTTCTCCCAGACTTCTGGCAACCACTGACCTTTTTACTATATAGTTAAGAGTTTTTCCTTTTCCAGAGTGTCATATATTTGGAATTACAATTTTTAGCCTTAGAGATTGGTTTCTTTCACTTAGTAATATGCATTTAAAGCTCCTCTGTCTTTTCATGGCTTACATATAGATTTATAGTCCATTCTGAGGGCGTGTGTGTGGGTGGGTGTGGGTGAGAGAGAGACAGACAGACAATGATGTAAGGTCTGTTTCTATGTGTCTAGATTTACTTTATTGTATGTGGATATTAAGCTGCTCTAGCACCATTTGCTGAGAGAACTATCTCTGTTTTGTCTCTTTTTTCAATAATCATTTACCTATATTTATGGACACTATTTCCAGACTTTCTAGCCTCTTCCATTAATCTGTCTAATCTTTTACCAATATCATACTCTTTTTTTTATAATTTCAGTCATTTTTAAAAAATTAACATATAATGTATTATTTGTTTCAGGGATTCAGGTCTATGATTCATCAGTCTTATGTAATACCCAGTGCTCATTATGACACATATCCTCCCCAGTGTTCAATACCCAGTTACCCCATCCCTCCTCCTTTGCAACCCTCAGTTTGTTTCCTAAGATTAAGAGTCTTTTATGGTTTGTCTTCCTCTCTGGTTTCATCTTGTTTCATTTTTTCTTCTATTCTCCTATGATCCTCTGCCTTGTTTCTTAAATTCCACATATCAGTGAGATATGATAATTGTCTTCCTCTGATTGACTTATTTTGCTCTAGTTCTATCCACGTCATTGTAAATAGCAAGATTTCAATTATTTGATGGCTGTGTAATATTTCATTATATATGTGTGTTAGTATTATATGTACATATATGTACATATATTATATATACACATATACATATATTATACATACATATATACATTATACATACATATATACATTATATACATATATGCATACATATATACACATATACACGTATATTATATATGCATATATGCATATAAATACATATATACACATATATACATTATATATACATATATACATATATAATATATATTTACATATACATATATTTTATAGATTTACAGATATACATATATATCACATCTCCTTTATCCATTCAGCTGTTGATAGACATCTGGGCTTCTTCCATAGTTTGGCCATACTCTCTTGATAACTGTAGATTTATAGTAATTCTTGAAGTTGAAAGTGTCCGTCCTCTGACTTTATTCTCCATTATTGTGTTAGCTATTCTGGGTCTTTTGCCTCTGTGAACTTAGTTAGAATCAATTTATCGATATCCACAAAATAACTCACTGGGATTTTTATTGGAATTTCCCTGAATCTATAGATCATGTTGGAATCAACAAACATCTTAACAATATTGAGTCTTTCTATCTATGAACATGGAATATTTCTTCATTTATTTAGTTCTTTGATTTCTTTCAGCAGAGTTTTATAGTTTTATTCATATATATCTTATACACATTTTGTTAGATTTATATTTAACAATTTAACTTTTTGAGTAGTAATGTAAATGGTACTGTGTTTTAATTTCAAATGCTACTTGTTTAGTTCTGGTGTATAAGAAAGTGACTTTATTTTTTTTTTTCTTGAAGATTTTATTTATTGAAAGAGAGAATGAACAAGCGGGGGGGTCAGGGGCAGAGGGAGTAGTCTCCCCACTCCTTACTGAGCAGGGAGCCCAACACGGGGTTCAATCCCAGGACCCTGAGATTATGAACTGAGCTGAAGGCAACCACCTAACCAACTGAGCCACATAGGTGTCCCCAAAGTGACTTTCCTATATTAACCTTGTATCCTGCACCTTTGCTATATTACTAATTAATTACAGGAGCTTTTAATTCTTTTAGGTTTGCCAAATAGACAATCATGTCATCTACAAACAAAGACAGTTTTTATTTCTTCCTTCCAAATCAGTATAACTTTTATTTCCCTTTCCTGTCTTATTGCATTAGATAAGAATTCCAGTATCGGGGCGCCTGGGTGGCTCAGTGGGTTAAGCCGCTGCCTTCGGCTCAGGTCATGATCTCAGGGTCCTGGGATCGAGTCCCGCATCGGGCTCTCTGCTCAGCAGGGAGCCTGCTTCCTCCTCTCTCTCTCTGCCTGCCTCTCTGCCTACTTGTAATCTCTCTCTGTCAAATAAATAAATAAATCTTTAAAAAAAAAAAAAAAAAAAAAAAAGAATTCCAGTATCATGTTGAAAAACAGAAGTGAGAGGGAACATCTTTGCCTTGTTCCTGATCTTAGTGGGAAAACTTGTATTTTCATACAGTTAAGTATATTAGCTATAGTTTTTGGAGATGTTCTTTATCAAGTTCAGGAAGTCCCCTCTATCCCTACTTTGCTGAGAGTTTTTATCATGAATGAATATTGACATTGTGAAATATTTTGTCTGTATTCATTGATATCATTATGTGGTTTTTCTTTAGTCTGTTGATGTAATGGATTAGATAGAACCTACATGTATGTCTGGATTAAATCCTGCTTGTCAGGTGTATATTGATTTGCTAATATGTTCTTGAGGATTTTTGTATCTATGTTCATGAACGTTAGTGGTCTGTAGTTTACTTATAATGCCATTGTCTGGTTTTGTTATTAGGCTGATATTGGCCTCATGGAATGATTTAAGAAGTATTCTCTCAGCTTCTGTATTATCCTTGATTTTCTGTAGGTTGAAAATTTTATACATAGGTATCATTTGTCTGCTCGGTGTTCCCTGAGTTTCCTGGATCTGTGTTTGGTGTCTGACATTAATTTGGGGGAAATGGTCACCTATTATTGCCTTAAATATTCCTTCTGTCCCTCTCATTTTTTCTGCTCCTGGTTTCTCATTACACATATGCTACACATTTTGTAGTTGTCCCACAGTTCTTTGATGTCTTCCCTCCTCCTCCTACCCCTCTTCCTTCCCCATCTCCTTCCTTCTTCCTTATTCTCTTTTATAGTATTTTTTCCTCTATTCCTGTTTGGGAAGTTTCCATTGACATATTCTCAAATTCACAAATTATTTCTTCAACCATGTCCAGTCTGTTAATGAACCCATCAAGGGCAGTCTTATTTATGCTACAGTGTTTTTTTAATCTCTCACAGTTTTGAAATTATTTCTTAGAATTTCCATCTCTCTTCTTATATTGTCCATCTATCCTTGCATACTGCCTATTAGAGCCCTTAACATATTAAACGTAGTTGTTTTAAAGTCCCAGTCTGGTGATTCCAATATCAGTGCCATATCTGGCATCATTATTGAATTTTTTTCAAATAACTTTGTTGCACCTGTTGAGATGATCATGTGTCCTGTCTCTCTTCCCCCCCATCTTTAATCTGCAAATATGTAATATGCTGACTGGTTTTTCTTACATTAAACCAACTCTGAATTTCTAGAATTAAATATAACTTGTTTGTGATGCATTTTTGTATATAAATTGGATTTATTATTAATATTTTATTTAGGATTTTAAATATATGCTCATAAGGATACTGTTATTTCAAAATTTTTTTGGCAGAATGCTTGCAGGTTTTCTTTGTCTTATGAAAAGAAACAGAGGGAGGGAGGGAGGGGAAAAAGAAAGGGAGAGGCAGGGAAAAGATGGGAGAGAGAGAGGGAGATTTCCTGATTTTATCTGAGAAATTTTTATGTAACATTGAAATTATTTCTTAAATATTTGGAATAATTCACTGATAATCTGATCTGATATTAGAGATTTCTTTATGGATAAATTTTCTTTCAAATTCTGTTTAGATTTCGGTTTTCCTCTTATGTAATATGTATTCTTTTAGTTTTTCCTCTTTAGAAATATTATCTTTTATGTTTTTTTAATTTATTGCTGTAAAGTTTACAATTCTATAGTATCTTCCTAAAATATGTAGGATCCAAATAATTTTACCATCTCCATTAATATTGTTTGTACTTTCTATTTTAGTCTACCCAGAAGTTTATCAATTTAACCTTTTATATAAACAAGTTTTTGAGCCTTTAAAAAATCTCCAATACATTTTCTGTATTAGCTTCTTTGTTAATTTTTATTATTTTTCTCATTCTTCATTTATATTTAATTGTTCTTCATAGGAATGTTTAGCTCATTTGTTTTCATTTATTCTTTTTTTCTTAGTATATACATGTAAGGGTATGAATTTCCCTCCAGTCATAGCTTTAGTGATAACCCATATGATCTGATATGTCATATTTTATCATTCAATTTGAAAATATTTTCTAACTTAAATCATGATTTTTATAAAGTGCTTTTTCTACTAGCTTAAATTCACTAACAAATTAAATTAATTAAATTCAATAACATTCTTTGTGATTTAAACCCATTAACTTTTGTTGAGATTTGCTTTGTGGCCTATTTATACTGTCATTTTTTAAAATATAAGCCTAAATTTTATTAAAATACCTTTTTTTTTAAATTTTTTTTTTAATTTTTTATTTTTTATAAACATATATTTTTATCCCCAGGGGTACAGGTCTGTGAATCACCAGGTTTACACACTTCACAGCACTCACCAAATCACATACCCTCCCCAATGTCCATAATCCCACCCCCTTCTCCCAAACCCCCTCCCCCCGGCAACCCTCAGTTTGTTTTGTGAGATTAAGAGTCACTTATGGTTTGTCTCCCTCCCAATCCCATCTTCTTTCATTTATTCTTCTACCCACTTAAGCCTCCATGTTGCATCACCACTTCCTCATATCAGGGAGATCATATGATAGTTGTCTTTCTCTGCTTGACTTATTTCGCTAAGCATGATACGCTCTAGTTCCATCCATGTTGTTGCAAATGGCAAGATTTCATTTCTTTTGATGGCTGCATAGTATTCCATTGTGTATATATACCACATCTTCTTGATCCATTCATCTGTTGATGGACATCTAGGTTCTTTCCATAGTTTGGCTATTGTGGACATTGCTGCTATAAACATTCGGGTGCATGTGTCCCTTTGGATCACTACATTTGTATCTTTAGGGTAAATACCCAATAGTGCAATTGCTAGGTCATAGGGCAGTTCTATTTTCAACATTTTGAGGAACCTCCATGCTGTTTTCCAGAGTGGCTGCACCAGCTTGCATTCCCACCAACAGTGTAGGAGGGTTCCCCTTTCCCCGCATCCTCGCCAGCATCTGTCATTTCCTGACTTGTTGATTTTAGCCATTCTGACTGGTGTGAGGTGATATCTCATTGTGGTTTTGATTTGTATTTCCCTGATGCCGAGTGATATGGAGCACTTTTTCATGTGTCTGTTCGCCATCTGGATGTCTTCTTTGCAGAAATGTCTGTTCATGTCCTCTGCCCATTTCTTGATTGGATTATTTGTTCTTTGGGTGTTGAGTTTGCTAAATGAAATTGGACCATTTCCTTATTAAAATACCTTTTAAGTTTATTTTCCTCTATTTAGACTTAATATTTTAGAGTAATTTTTTATTAATATATAATGTATTATTTGTTTCAGGGATACAGGTCTGTGAATCATCAGTCTTACACAATTTACAGCACTCACTATAGCATATACCCTCCCCAAAGTCTATCACCCAGCCACTGTATCCCTCCTCCACCCCCTCCAGCAGCCCTCAGTTTGTTTGCTGAGATTAAGAGTCTTTTATGGTATGTCTTCATCCAAATGACCAACAGACAAGAAAAAGTGCTCAACAGCACTCAGTATCAGGGAAATACAAATCAAAACTACAGTCAGATACCACCTCACACTAGTCAGAATGGCTATAATTAACTAGTCAGGAAACAACAGGTGTTGGCAAGGATGAGGAGAAAGCGGAACCCCCCTACACTGTTGGTGGGAATGCAAGCTGGTGCAGCCACTCTGGAAAACACTATGGAGGTTCCTCAAGAATCTGAAAATAAAGTGACCCTATCACCCAGCAATCACACTAAAGATACAAATGTAGTGATCCATAGGGGCACAGGCACCCAAATGTTTATAGCAACAATGCCCACAATAGCCAAACTATGGAAAGAACCTAGTTTTCCATCAACAGACAAGGGGATAAAGGAGTGTGTGAGTGTGTGTGTGTGTCTGTGTTTGTGTGTGTGTGTGTGTATATATATATGAATACTATGATGCCATCAAAAAGCTGAAATCTTGGGCGCCTGAGTGGCTCAGTGGGTTAAGCCGCTGCCTTCGGCTCAGGTCATGATATCAGGGTCCTGGGATCGAGGCCCGCATCGGGCTCTCTGCTCAGCGGGGAGCCTGCTTCCTCCTCTCTCTCTGCCTGCCTCTCTGCCTGCTTGTGATCTCTGTCTGTCAAATAAATAAATAAAATCTTTAAAAAAAAATAAAGCTGAAATCTTGCTATTTGCAACAGCATGGATAGAAGGTATTAGGCTCAGTGAAATAAGTCAATCAGAGAAAGATAATTATCATATATTGTCATATTTTAAGACATATTTCAAATTTATTCTGAATTATTGAGTACAAGATTCTGTATATTTCAAACAGATAGGAGAATGATTTGCTGGGTCATTTACTGGGTGAGCAAACTGGAGCCAGAATTTGCCTGAGTTTTATTAAACAACATGAAACCAGGAATAGAGAAAAAGCCTAGAAGGAAGTTTGAAAAATAAATCTGTGCATAAAGCTAGGATACCTGAAGGGTGAGACATTCACTGGTTAATTAAGAAACCAAAATGCTTGCCCACACATGAACAAAACACACACACACACACACAACCAAAAAACATGACTCTCTTAATTTTGCTTTTATATGGAGCAGGAAAATAATTTAAAAGGGAGGGAAGTATTCTTTTTGCATGAGTTTAAGAATGAACTTCACATTCATAATTCATTAAATGCACAAGAAAACATTCCCCTATAATTAAGGGTCAGCAGCAACAAGAATGTACTAACAATATCTGCAAAGATTACAGATACTAAAATTATAATATTAATACATAAATATGCTTGAAAGTTAAAGAACTAAAATAAAGGGTACAAGGTGTTATGAATAAACCAGAGGATTTAAAATTGATGACATATTGGCAAAGGATCAAATGGATGTTGTAGAAATTAAAAACATGATCACTGAAATCCAAACTTCAAGGAAAGGCTAAAACAGCTGTTTAGACACAGATGAAGAGAGGATTAATAAACTGAAAGAGGCCTGAAGAAATCACCAATTACAGAAAAGAAAAACATGAAACAGACATAAGGGAGGGTGAATGAAATGAAAAGATCTCACATGCATCTGACTGGATTTTCAGATAAAGACAATAACGAAGAAGTAATGATTACAGAGATATTAGCTGAGAACTTTTCATAATTATTTAAAGGCACTTAATATTAGAGGACTCAGTGAATCTCTGGCAAGGAAAATGGAAATATATTTATGACACAGCAAAACCACAGAGCGTCAAATTTGCCATAATTTTATAATTATGATATTGTGGTATTGTCACAGGGATAGACATAAACAGAATAAAGACTTCAGAAATGGGGCGCCTGGGTGGCTCAGTCATTAAGCATCTGCCTTCGGCTCAGGTCATGATCCCAGAGTCCTGGGATCGAACCCCACATCTGGCTCCCTGCTCAGTGGGAAGCCTGTTTCTCCCTCTCCCACTTGCCTTGCTTGTGTCCCTGCTCTCACTCTGTCAAATAAATAAATAAAATATTTTTTAAAAAAGACCTCAGAACTACATCCACATGTATAAGAAAACTTTATAACTGATGGGAATCCTAAGAAAAAGGCAAACATTCTAAAGAAAAGTAGGCAAAAGATATAAAGTTATTGTATAAATAAGTATTTAAGAGAAAAAATAAATGACTAATAAATATAAAAACAACAAATATTACAATCTTAGTAAATAGCAAGGAAATAAGCCATTTAATGTCTTTGATAAAAATGGAGAGCAAGAGAACTCTCAGACATGACTGATTAGAAGTTAAATTGATACAACGTAGGAAACCAATTTGGAATTAGCCTCCAAATTTGAATGTACTTGTATACTATGATGCGGGTAGCCATAGATATGGGTGTATCCAGCTTACCCTTGTTTTCTTAGAGTAATCTTTTATATTACTTCCTTTAATTTTTCAAAAGGTTTCAGGATGAGCAATACACTAAGTGATCATCCTATTGAGGACTCAGTAATTCCACCCCTAGATATATTTACTTGAGAAAAATTCTTGTTCATGTGCACAAGTATAATTCGATGAGAATGCTTCCAGAGGCATTATTTGTGACAGCATAATCTGAAATCAAACTAAATGTACTTATCAACAGTAGAATGAGTAAATGAAATATGTTTTTACTCTTATTATTTATTTTTTAAAGATTTGATTGATTGATTGATTGATTTGTCAAAGAGGGAGAAAGCACAAACAGGGGGAGTTACAAATAGGGAGAATCAGGCTCTCCACTGAGCAAGGAGCCCAATACAGGACTGGATCCCTGGACCCTGGGATTATTATCTGAGCTGAAGGCTGACGCTTAACTGACTGAACCACCCAGGCATCCCGAGATAGGTTTTTAATTCTGGAATATTATTTAGAAATAAAAATAAATGGATAAATCTTTACATACAACAAAATAATTTTGAGGATAAAAGAAGGAAGTGACTGAAGAATATATACATTATATTTCTATTTACATGAAATTTAAACATAGGCAAACCTATATAACATGTTGTTAAGCCATGCATATACATGTAGCAAAATTTTAAAATTCAGGAAAATAATTCATATAAAATTTAAAATAGTGGGTATTTCTGGAAAAGAAAAAGGAGATTTAAAAGTTTATGCTGAGGATTTCAAATGGTTTCTCCTTTAAGATGGATGGGGCTACTGAACAATAATAATAATAAGATGAACTCTTTAAAAAGTATGACATATTTTACACTTAAATTATTAAATTCTGAAAAATTGATATTATTGATTTTTAATTTTTTTCAACCAATACCTATATTTATGTCTTTTTCAGTTGAGATGATAATGTTTTTCCCATTGACTTTATTTATTTTTAAAGATTTTATTTATTTATTTGACAGAGAGAGATCACAAGTAGGCAGAGAGGCAGGCAGAAAGAGAGGAAGGGAAGCAGGCCCCCCACTGAGCAGAGAGCCTGAAGCGGGACTTGATCCCAAGACCCCAAGATCATGACCCGAGCCAAAGGCAGCAGCTTAACCCACTGAGCCACCCAGGCGCCCCTTTCATTGACTTTAATAGCTCTTTGCATACCTTTTTTTTTTTTTTTAAAGATTTTATTTGTTGATTTGACAGACAGAGATCACAAGCAGACAGAGAGGCAGGCAGAGAGAGAGAGAGGGAAGCAGGCTCCCTGCTGAGCAGAGAGCCCGATGCGGGACTTGATCCCAGGACCCTGAGATCGTGACCTGAGCCGAAGGCAGCGGCTTAACCCACTGAGCCACCCAGGCGCCCCATCTTTGATAGTAACCCTTCACCCATAAAATGTACAGGAAATAGTTTCCACCTGCTTATAACAAAAAGATAAATACAATTTTGTTTCCTTTAAAGCAATACAATATCTCTCATTATTTTGTCCAATTTAGAAGTTTGAACTTTGATTGTTTCTTCATTCAGGAAAGTGCTGGTTTTGTTTCTATATTAATCTGGAACTGAATACCTTTTCTTGATTATATCTTAACCTATTGTACTCAAGGACCATTGGTTGCTCATTTGGAAGAACCTTTTGGGATTAGTCAGAGAAATAACGCTTTTTAGAGATGGCAATCACAGTTGTGGGTGTAGGGGAATGGGACTACTTCTGCATGTGACATCCAGTGGGCCACATAGTTGAAATAGGATGCAAGGCTCCTTGACGCCAAGTCAAGCCAGTGAACCATGTGCATGAAGAGCTTTCAATGAAACTGCTTACATGCTTGCTTAAGATAAAAATAAATACATATGTAACTGTAAACTGTGAAGTAAAATAACCCTATGCACTGTGCTCTTGAGATGTGAATGACTGGATGACATATCAATGTTAGGAAATGGGGAGCCAGACATAACTGCTAGTTACACATTAATGATAAACAAAGTTGAATAAATGTATTAGGACTCAGATTGCAGCACCAAGTTAAGACTGGCCACCAAGGAGAGAAAAATAGCAGGGACTAATATGTCGTAATGTAACAAACCACATGGCCTAACCACACACATGCCACACTATCCTGCATTAATCGTTCCTGTAGCTTTCATTTTGAGTGGCTACCTTGGCCATCAATATAATGGGTAGTGGAAGAAATTACATATTACGTTTAATTGTCACATTAAGCAGCACTGCAATGCAGGCTTTCTTGGAATTTTAATAGAGTGACCTGACTGACTTGCCAGCTAATATAAAACCAGCCCCCTAACTACTTTCTTTACTGCTGTCTTGATGACTTCAACTGATAAACTCTTATGACCTTTCTCAATTTAATTCAATTTGTTAGACATTTCAAATGGAATTTTTTTACACAAATTAATGGTAAATGAGGGATTCCCCCCTTCACCGACCACCCCTCCCTCTTTCCTTCAGGAAAGATTACAATAGACGAATTGGAATATAACTGGCTAATATTGCATAAATGTTCAGCATTAATGCATGCCAGGCAGCATGCAATTTTATAGCACAGAATGTTTCCCAAATTGTTGGTCTGGGGTGAAAACTAAAACAAAACTTGAGGCTATTCTGAAGTTTGGTGGAAAATTAAATTCTGTGGTTAATAATATGGTCTTTAGATTTAGACGGACAGGGGTTTAAGTCCTGGTATGACTATTCAACAACTCTATTCTAAGTAGACAAATCATTCAGCATCTCTGAATGTCACTTTACTTAACATGAAAATGGGAGTCATAATGCCTATATCATATAATGATTATAAGAATTTAATGAGGAAATGTACATGAAGCACCTAGCTTGGTGTCTGGCCATAAAAGTGCTCAGTAACTGGCTCCTATTTTTTCTTTCCACTGTTCTGCCCCATCAAAGTCTATCTCCCAGAATCTGCATCTCCTGCTGCCCCAAGGTTCTTCATTTCAGCCAGATGTTCTTAGGTAAATTGGGGTTTAATTAGGCAGCCTGGGATAGGTTCCTGTGCAAATAAATCCTACAGCAGCCCTGACTCTCACAGAATTTGAAAGGATTAGTGTAGATTTGTAGATCTCTGACTCTGGATCCTTGGACACCTGGAAGCAGCATGAAGGCAAAGCCACCCAATTCCAGAGACTTCAAGTATTTTTTTTTCTTTTTCCAAAGTTAAATTAGGGGAATCAGATCTATTTTTAGCTGAGGCCACCAGGGAGACCATGGGCTTGTCTTAAAACTACTCTAAAAACTAAAGGGGTGCTTCCTAAGTGTCCTTAGCCTGGACAGCATGGCTGAGCTTGACTAATTCCAGATTTGGGAAAATTGTGTATGTGTTTGTGGTTTTTTTCTTTTCTTTTTCAGGTTTGGAACCACTCTAAACCTGAAAGGAATACTTGGTACAGTGAGGCAAACTATCACTCATCCCATGCCAGGTGAAAGCAAGTTGGTCATGCCCCACAGCTGAAGAACAATTAGCATAGTAACCATGTTTGTCCTCTTGCTAGCCTTAGTTACTCTACCCTGGTCAGAAATTTGAATTATGGGCTTTCCTCCTTGATAGAAAATATGACTTGTAAAATCCCAAAACTGTTTATTATTCATGATCATGAAAACAAAGTTTTAAAGGAGAAAACTGGAAATGTGATTCTTATTTTAATTAAGGACTACTCCCAATCCCATCTTTCATTCTCCATATTTGTTTATTTGTCTTTAATGATATAAAGTGGGGAAATATATAACAGGTGATATTCCTACCTTCTTCATAAGTGTTCTCATCATCACTTTTTCTCTTTAGTGATCCTAAACACCCCATACTATACACCACACACTTTGTCCTCTTTTTCACAACTCCATTCTTCATTTAAACACTTCTCTCCACTAAGCCCAATGAACGCCTCAAACATGTAACAAGCCTGTGCTATTACAATCCCTTAGTTTTCCCCACTAAAAATAGCAGACACATAAACTCTGTAATTCCCCATTGCCACTAATGGAATTCCAGCCTCAAAGATTTTAACAGTTATCTCCTCTGCAATCCATACTATTGAAATGCCTCCTGCTCTGCCAGCTCAGGTGTCATTATTTGGGAAATATTACTTCTCAACATTTTCTTTTTTCTAGTTGTTTGCTTTTTTCATTATTTGCAGTTCAGCAGCTATTAAGATCCAGTGCTGCGGAAAACAACAATAACAACAAAAGAGCCGCTTAATAACTAAACTTAAAAACCAAACTAGTCAGCAGCGAACAATGCCTTGTCAACATTTCTAAATGGAGCAGAAAGAAGGCGAGCCAAAAGGACAGAGAGAGGGCAAAAGAGAGAAAGGGACGCTTCCTGATGGATGAGTATGCATAAGTGCTTCAGATAATGGCTAAGAGGTACAGCCTGCAGCACATTAAAGGGGAGGAGGAAGGGGGGGGGAGTGAATGGCCTTGGAAGGGGACCCCAGCACCATGATATGGACAGACAGAAGCAAACCTTAGTGAATGCTGAAGTCAATACAGGTTTCCCTCACTACCCAAAAGTAGTATTCTTGGGAAATCTCTCGTATGCCGAAATGATATAAAGTGAAGAGGCAATTGTCATCAATTCATTTGGAAAAAAATTTTGGATATTCTCAGGACCAAAAACAATCACTTAGGTTTTTCTGATACCTTAGGACGCATCTTGCTAATGGATACACTAAATAAATTGAGATAAAGCACAGGTACTCAGAGACCATTCAAGGCTCTGGCAGTTGATGCGGAGATGCTGAATGTACTTCCCATGAAAGAAGGCTGGCAGAGCCACCCTTGCTGTTCAGGGTGTGCACTGCCTCTGCACTGGCTTGCTGAAAAGCAAAAGCAAACACTGAGCACTATTTTTGCTGTTCCCTTTTCATAAAAGAAAAGAATTTTCTTCTGATTTCTTTCAGTTAGCAAAACCAGGTACTAATGGAGGTCTTTCATAAAAGCAGAGTGACATAATACAAACTTTTGAAAAGTGGGGGGTATCTGTAGTATCTCTCTGGATACCCCTTGCAAACAGCCTTCACATCAAGGTTCTTTCCCCATCTGAGCATCTCACCTTCCTTCTTTGTCCTGTTCCCACAAGACTTTGCCCTCAGATAGATGAAATTAATCCCCCAGCTGAGGAGGGCTTAACACACTTTCCCTCCCATAGATATTTATAGGGGTAGCAGACACTCTCAGAAACCTCAAAGGCTTCATGCTCCAAAGTAAAACACAACAGATTTTAAGGAAGGGGAGATATTTGAGGTCTAAGAGTTTTCTAGTTCCTGTCAAACCACTCCTTATAGGCATCTGTCTAATAACTAATACATTCTCAGATGAACTTATTTCATGTTTTATATTTTAAGAGAAAAGGGCAGAGTGGTGACTACTGTAATATCAGTTTTGGAATTAGGATTCATTCTCCAGTTCCCTCTGAATGGCAGCTTGGGGGTGGGGGGAGAGGGTTGGTGGAACCTTCCTTTGGATTAGTGTTATAGCGCCAGTCAGTTTGAGTAGGCCAAATAGACCACTCACATATTGCAACAGATAACAATCATCTCTTCTTTTGAGGTAGTTATTCACTGTCTCACCCAAAGTAAGTAATTAAAAATTGTTATTTTTTTCACATTTCAAGGGAGGCGTCAAACTTCAGCTCCTAACCAGGGTTTCATAAGGCTGTGTTAAAGGACAAAGTCCCATGTATTGAATTTCATTATCTACCAGGAGCCTGAAATCATCAAATCAATGCTACAATACAAACTTACAAGAATATGTTCGCCAAAGTGGCGCCTGGGTAGCTCAGTTGGTTAAGCATCTGCCTTCATCTCAGGTTATGATCCCAGAGTCCTGGGACCCAGACCACATTGGGTTCCCTGCTCACTAAGGAGTCTGCCCACTTGAGTTCTTTCTCATTCTCTTTCTCTCTCTCTCTCAAATAAATAAAAATTTTTTTAAAAAAGAGTAAGTTCCCCCAAAAGTATTTTGTGGTTCTATTGACATGGTCTAATATTTAATTATCTTCTCAGCATTTTTTTCCCCCAGACCTGTCACCAAAAGACTTAACCCAACTTTTCACTCCTAAAATGGATTCCTGACAGATTAAATTGTCTTGCCATCCCAGCATCATTTCCCAAAAATCTTGTTTAAAAACACCACCTTTCTGAAAACTATACTCAAAACTCACATCCAAAAGAGCTCTTCATCTGTATTATCCCATATATTGTATTTGCTACCTTTGTTAACAAAGTACTTTACTGGCCATCTTTGGTTGATCCTGACTATATGGTATCTTTGCATGGATATTTTTTTTCATGGATATTTAATAAAGATAATAAACAAGTCACTTAAAAAAAAAAAAAAAACCACTCAGCTTCTCTTAAGTGGAATTGTATGATTCCACAAATATTAAGTTCTAAAATAGGCAAAAGGACGCTACAGAAGGAAAAAAAAATGTGGTTGTTTTTGGAGGTGAGATGGGTGTACAATGAAGAAGGATATGGAAATTTTCTACAGTGATGGTCATGGTCAATTTTGTTTTGTTTTGTTTTGTTTTTTTTAATGGGTTTCCTTTTTTTAAAAAATTTTTTATTTTTTATAAACATATTTTTTTATCCCCAGGGGTACAGGTCTGTGAATCACCAGGTTTACACACTTCACAGCACTCACCAAAACACATACCCTCCCCAATGTCCATAATCCCATCCCCTTCTCCCAACCCCCCTCCCCCCGGCAACCCTCAGTTTGTTTTGTGAGATTAAGAGTCACTTATGGTTTGTCTCCCTCCCAATTCCATCTTGTTTCATTGATTCTTCTTCTACCCACTTAAGCCCCCATGGTCAATGTTTTGATTGGAGTTTGGATTATATAGATATATACAATTACCAAAACCCAGTAAATGTACACTTAATATTGCTACATTTCATTGTACATATGGGAAAAAAAATAAATTGATTTCCAACTCTTCACATCTATTTTCCCCTCAGTAATTCTCAGTCTTATAAGAGTTCATCAGTCACTCTTTGACTCAGAGTCAAACCTTGGAGTCATCTTTGGTTTATGTTCTATCAACAAATCCTCTTGGCTCTAACTTCAAAATATTATTGAACATATTTTAAATTCTGTTATTACCAGTATCCTTGTCCAAACCACCATCAAGTCTCCCACTGGCCACTTTAGACCCCCTCACTGGTCTACTTGCTCCCACTATTGTTTAAGATTTCTCCCCCAGCTCCATTATCTAATCTTTAGTTGTGTAATACTTATATAGAACCATATAAAGCAGAAATCACATCATGGTTCTCCTATTTTCCAATGGTTTCTCATCACAATTAGAGTGAAATAAAAGTTCAACTGTATCTCCCCTGTGGATCACAAGGTACTAAATTACCTGACTCCTGACAAACTCTCTAAACTTATTTCCAACCTCTTGTTCCCTTCCCCTCTCCATTTTTGACATCCTGGCCTCCTTGATATTCTATGAAGCACATCCCCACCTCTCTGCCTAGAGCACACTTTCCCAGATAATAGCACAGCTCACTCCCTCACTTCAGTCAAGGCTCCATCTAATTTTACGTCCCAAGAGAGGTCTTCTTGATGACTCCCTCTAAATTACTACCCCCATGACTCTCTACATTTACCCTATTTTTATTTTCATAGCACCCATTACTCACACACACACACACACACACACACACACACAGAGGAGGTAGAGATGGAGATAGATAATATTTGGTTTAGAGAAGAAGAAACAATAGGATGGAGATAGATGGGTGACAGATAGATACACAGACAGACAGACAGACAGACATAGATAGGTAATATTACAAGGACTGGCTCATGCAGTTATGGAGGTTGAGAGGTCCTTTGATCATGCTGTTTGCAAGCTGGAGATCCAGGAAATCCTATGGTGTAATTCAGTTTGTCTGAAGGCCTGAGAACCAGGGAAGCTGATGGTATAGATAGATTCTAGTCTTGATCTGAAATCCTGAGAACCAGGAACTCCAAAGGAAGGATAACATCAATAAGACCAATATCCCAGTTTCAGTAATCAGGCAAGAAGAAAAATAAGATCTTTTTTCCTTTGCCTTTTTTTTTTCTCATATCTACAATAGATTGGATGATTCCCACTCCCACTTAGAAGAGCAATATGCTTTACTGAATCCACTGATTCAAATGCTAATCTCATCCAGAAACATACACAGCTGGAAATAATGCTTAATCTGAGCACCTTGTTGCCAATCAAGTTGACAAGTAAAATTAACCATCAAGTGTATTGAAGTCAAACCTTATTTTGTTTGCTGCAATACTGCCATTACAATTCCCAGAACATAGTAAGTGATCAAGAAATACCTCAAAAGCTTCTGCACAGCAAAGGAAGCAGTCCAGAAAACAAAGAGGCAACCCATGGAATGGGAGAAGATATTTGCAAATGACAGTACAGACAAAAGGTTGATATCCAGGATCTATAATGAACTCCTCAAACTCAACACACACAAAACAGACAATCATATCCAAAAATGGGCAGAAGATATGAATAGACACTTCTCCAATGAAGACATACAAATGGCTATCAGACACATGAAAAAATGTTCATCATTACTAGCCATCAGGGAGACTCAAATTAAAACCACATTGCGATATCACCTTACACCAGTTAGAATGGCCAAAATTAGCAAGACAGGAAATAGCATGTGTTGGAGGGGATGTGGAGAAAGGGGAATCCTCTTCCACTGTTGGTGGGAATGCAAGTTAGTGCAGCCTCTTTGGAGAACAGTGTGGAGATTCCTCAAGAAATTAAAAATAGAGCTTCCCTATGACCCTGCAATTGCACTCCTGGGTATTTACCCCCAAAGATACAGATGTAGTGAAAAGAAGGGCCATCTGTACCCCAATGTTTATAGCAGCAATGGCCACGGTCACCAAACTGTGGAAAGAACCAAGATGCTCTTCAACGGACAAATGGATAAGGAAGATGTGGTCCATATACACTATGGAGTATTATGCCTCCATCAGAAAGGACAAATACCCAACTTTTGTAGCAACATGGACGGGACTGGAAGAGATTATGCTGAGTGAAATAACTCAAGCAGAGAGAGTCAATTATCATATGGTTTCACTTATTTGTGGAGTATAACAAATAGCCTGGAGGACATGGGGAGATAGAGAGGAGAAGGAGGTTGAGGGAAATTGGAAGGGGAGGTGAACCATGAGAGACTATGGATTCTGAAAAACAGTCTGAGAATTTTGAAGGGGTGGGGGGTGGGAGGTTGGGGTACCAGGTGGTGGGTATTATAGAGGGCACCAATTGCATGGAGCACCGGGTGTGGTACAAGAATAATGATTACTGTTATGCTGAAAATAAAAAATAAATTAAAAAAAGAAATAACTCTTAATAAATAATAAATTTTTCAGTAATGAATAGTTTTTAAAACTTATTGTGATAGTTTAAGATGGCCACCGTCAATCCCTTCCCTACCCATAAATGCATGCTCCTCCTTATATCAAAAGAAGTCTCATCTCTACCCATTTAAATCTATACTGTCCTTAGTGACTTGCCTTGACCAATAGAATGCGGAAGTGATGCTTTGAGAATTCCAATGGCAGGTCATCAGAAGTCTTATAGCTTTCTTCTATCTGAATATCTTGGAATACTCACTTTTTGACTCTCCTTTTAGAAGCCTAACCATTATACTAAAGGCCAAGTTGCCAAAACAGACCACAGGTAAACTATCCACTTGACAGTCCAGTTGAAAGCCCAAGATGACAGCTAGCTTCGGCCAGCCATCCTATGAATGAGCTGTCTTGGATACTCAGCTGAGTCAAACCTTCAGATAACTTTAGGACCAGCCCTATCATTTGATGACAACTGCATGAAAGATCCCAAACAAAAGTCTCATAGCTGAGCCAAGTCAACCCAAAAAATAATGAGAGCTATTGTTTTAAGCTACTGAGTTTTGGGAATATTTTGCTGTGCAGCAGTAGAAACCAGAACACTCTTTGAAGTATACTACTCTTTCAACTCCTTAATCTCAGCATGTTTTGCAACTGTGAACCTCATTATGCAAATACTGACTCAGTGATGTTCTTTATATCTTCAATTGATGCCTGTGAGAGTTAACTACTAGAGAGATCACATCATCCTCCATGCATCCTCCACAAATACCAATATTACAATAGGACTTGCAATATCTGAATACACTTATTGAAGGAGAAGAAAAAATAGAGAAAAAATGACAAACAAAATAGACAAAAAGCTAAAAAGGAAACAAGCTAACTTTGGTCAAAATCTCACAGGTCACCAAAAACCAGCTCCTGAGCTAGAAGGACCAAAACCAGGCCCAGCCAAGGATTTTTGCTTGGAATTCCATAACAATGACTTATGAGATCATAGCAAGAAATGAGCCTATTAAGTGCCAAGGTCTAATCCACAGTGATTTTCTCACGTTTTGGCCTAAGAACCCTTTACTCTGGATTAAAAAAAGAAGAAGAAGGGGGTGGGTCACTGAGGAGCTTTTTATTCATATGGGTTACAGTGATTGATATTTACCTTATTAGAAATCAAAACCTGTTCGTCCTGTGGAACTGATTTCTACGGGCTCTGTGTTTAAGAGGGGGATGGGGGGGAAGATGATTGGTGAAAACTGAAAATGTAGTTCAGTGGGGAGAGAGACCTGTTTTGGTAACAATGAAGGAAGCCTTTTGAAAGACTAGGACCTTGTGACCAGTATTGGAGGATAGGTGATCTCTGATTAGACAAAGCAAATACAAAGGGTACTTGAGACAATGTCTTGGAAGGACATAGACTGAGAAAGATACATGGAAGGTTGTCAAAGGAAGTTTTGTTTCTTGGATCACTGAATGGGATTAGAGAATAATAGAAAGCAGGGCTGGGAAAGGGGTTTGAAGTTGGAGCAGTTACTGAGTACTAATGTGTTCCTCTCCCTAGAGAGTGCTTACAAGTCCCATTTGGCCACCCTTAGAGTTAGTATAGAGTATTGGTTAACCAAACTTATCCTGCAATCAGACTGCTAAGGTTTAAATCCAAGCTCCCACATTTGGTAGCTGTGTTGCTTTTGGTAGGTTACTTAGCCCCTCTGTGTCTCAGGTCACTGTCTTTAAGAACAGGAGAACAGTAAGAGTGACATTGTAAGGTTGTTGTGAGGATTGCATATAGCATAACTAATAATGTCCAGCTACCCTATGGATCCTTGAAGAATTTCAGTTCATACCATGCCAGTATTGTGCTAAAGAGGGAAATACTTACAATGAAATGACTATTTTCCCCTCTATATCATACTCTAGATTCTTGTGGAGTTTATTGTCAACTGAAACATTCTGTATTTTCAAATAACTTGGAGCATCTTTGATTATTGAGCCAATAATTTTAATAATTGGAGAATTCTATCTGTCTACCCATCTTCATTATAAATAAAATGCCCTAGATAGTAACCACTTATAGTTTGACTAACAATGGATATGTAAAGCTAAAATTTACAATTTCCATGTGTCAAGCATTGTTCTATATGTGTTTCTTGTGGTCTTCCTGACAACCTCACAAACTGCAAAAATGGATAATAAGATTTATGTAGTAACTAAAATCTGTGCAAGTACCAAGAAAAGTCTGTGTTATCTGAAAACACCAGCAGCAGAGAGAGCAGTGGTGTCTGATCTCACAGATTTTATTTTCTAGCATGTGGTTCTTTGATTGGAGAGTCATAAGAACTCTTAGCCATCCAACACCTTCATTTTATGGATGAGTAAACACAAGTTCATGAACTTAATGTCATGCAAGGCAAATGTTCTTTCCACTCCCCTGCTTTGCTGTGGAATGTATTTGAGGACTCATTCATGAAGATCGTTTTATCTGGTATTTGGAGATAATAGTAATTTAATGAAGTCAATGAAGCCTCCAAAAAAATAAAATTGTCTTGAGGGATTTCAGAACCCTGAACAGCAGCACATCTCTTCTATCTTCTTCCCACTTTCTCCTTAGCCACAACCATTCCATCTCTCTCCACATGCTCTGCACATCAACTTCATTACCACCTCACAAAACCTGTCACCAGATTTTGGATAGTTCCTACTGCCGTCCATACTAATATATACTTACTGGGAAATAATATTTAGGAAAAAATAATATAAATGTATGATTTCTTAGATATTTTTTAAAAATTATGCTTAATTACAAATCCTTGGAAATAGGGTAATTCAGTCCAGAGTCTGTTCCCCACTGATTTTATAAAATGACAATGTAATTATTGATGATTATTTTACATGGAGATAGATATAGATATATATAATCATTTAACCATTTTGGATCCTTCCTGACTTTTATATAAATATAAATATTACTTAAAAAGTAGACAATAATTTATTTTAGCAGCTTTCAAGAAGTTTCACTACAAAGTCTGGAAAGGTTCTCAGGAAATTATCTAGCCATGTCAGCCTCACCAGAGAGATGCTCACAGAGTCAATAAGCCTGATTGGGGAAGGGGTCTCTCTTAGCCTGTGTGATCCCCAAACCGGAGCTCAAGACAAAGGCTTGC
Source organism: Mustela lutreola (assembly GCF_030435805.1). NCBI lineage: Eukaryota > Metazoa > Chordata > Mammalia > Carnivora > Mustelidae > Mustela > Mustela lutreola. The sequence goes on along the minus strand of NC_081300.1, from coordinate 28,779,659 downwards.
ATGAGGATAGTGTGTAGGGAATAAAGCAGATAAGAATCAACATCAAAGAGGGGGAAGTCAATAAATGATATATGGAGTTGGCCATCACAGGAGCACCCACTCTCAAACTTGCAGGAGCTTTGAGGGAGACTCATAAATTTCTTTCAGAATCATCTTCCAGAGTACAAAAGGGGACTCCCATGTTGTGTACACTGAAAGCCAGGCGGGGTCCTGCAGGCATGTTCTAATGTAACAGAAGTCCCAAGGCAGGAAAGAAGAAGTACTCAACACAGGCCCAAGGAATTATACCTACTTGAAGCTGAGCAAAGCGTACATGCCCCTACGGCAGAGGCTGGTGTTAGAATTAGGTCCAAGGGGACTTGTAGTAGAGCACAAAAGGAGTGTGATATAGGATCTTAGAGATATTCTAACTGAACTTGACCTTTTTATGGGGGAAGAAACTGCAACCCAGAGCAGTGATTTGCCCAACATCTCATAGATAATTAACAATGACAACAGAGCAAGACAGGTGTTAGTAACTCCTAAGCCACTGATGCCTCTTTTCTCCTTGCTGGCAAAACAAACCAACAAAACTTCAAAATTTGTATTAACTATGTCCTTTTTAGATGTAAATTTTTAAATTAAATTTATGATTCCTCTGGAGATGAACAGAACCCTGTTAAGAGTCTCCGACCAGGTACCAGGTAGTGTACAGGGGCCATAATCTGGTCTGTAGTGTAAGGTGAAGTGATGAGACCTTTGTTCGTCCTGTGGAACTGATTTCTACTAGCTCTGTGTTCAACCTAAGGGCATGCATTCTGGAGGCAGACTGCATTAGTTCAACTTCTAGCCCTACCCTTTACTCTAGGGAACTTGGTGAAGCTACTTTACTTCTTTACGTTTCAGATTCCTTGTCTTTAAGACCCAAAGGGCTCGTGTGAGGGTTAAATAAGATATCACATATCAAGTATGTGAGACTGTGGATAGAAAGATTTCACAAATACAGTTATAAAGAACTCCAAGTAACTGGAGTAAGCTAAGACCAAAGTTTCAACTATGTCAGCTGCCTACAACTACCTTAGATTGTGTAGGGTATTATCCACAATATGATTTTAACATACATTTCTTGCATATGACCTTACATCAGTTTCTTTGAATTATGTCAAAGTGATTAAAGCATTATCACCTGACTATATTTTCTAATCTTCTGCTTCTCTGATGTGTTCTTCCTCTGCTACTTAGAATGCCCTCTGAATTTTCTTCTCTGCTGATCTAAATCTTACTGATCTCAATTCAACACAATAATCCATCTCTCACTGAATGACTATATCCCATAGAACAGGGACATAATAGATGCATGTGCACTAAGTGAGCTGGTTGATAAATATCTCCTCAAGTATTATACTATTTTGAAACTTTGGATAATCTAGTTGAACCAGCAGGGGTGCAAGAGCAACTCATCTTTCCCACAAACACTCACTGATCTTCTATAATGGACTAAGCACCAAGTGAGGCTCTGGGAGCACAGCGCTGAGTAAAAGCAAACTTACTCTATGATCTTATGCAGTTATAATAGACAAATAGGGCAGGCAATCAATGACTGTAGAAAAACTAATCTATGTTTACAAGTGTGGTAAGTACGAGAAAGAAAACTGCAGCATTGTAACAGAAGAAAACTGGAGGAGGGAGTGGATTTGGGTTGTCCAGGGAGGTCAGCGTGTGTGAGACCTGAAACATAACAGCAAGGTAATGAGATGTGTGTGTGTGTTGGAAGGGACCAAAAAGAGTACAGGAAGGAAAACAATAGGTGAAGGAAACAACATAGTTACAAGACTCTATGAATGGAAAGAACTTGCTCTGAGGAACAGTTAAAAGAAACCCAGTGGGACCTGGTGACACTGGGGCACAGAAAGCAAGGGAAAATATGGCATGCTTGATAAGGGCTTAAAGTGATTTGAATAGCAATTGCAAAAGCACATTTTAATATAACTTATCTACCAATCTCACTATTATAGGCAATATAGCAATATTTATTTCAATGCACTATGACTATCCATGGAGAGATCATGAATATTCAGTGGCATCATTTGGGTGGAACACCTCTCCAAAAGTCAGCAATCATAACAGGGGTAGCTTTAAAGTAGTGATCATTCCTTCTTATTAGAATTTCTTACAATATATAAATCTTAAAGTTTCTAATTTCTACCTCTAGCATGAAGGTACACACACACACACACACACACACACACAGTGTGTATATATATATATATATATTCTATTTTTTCTATAAATCCATAAAGGTATCTACTTTCTCTATATGTACATACATATATACATATATGCATATATATCTGGATATATACACAATATATACAGTTGACCCATTGAACAGTGTAGGGGCTAGGGGTGCTAAACCCCCACATAGCCTAAAATCTGCATATAACTTTTAACTATTCCAGAACTTAACTACTAATGCCTACCATTGACCTTAAACTTACTGATAACATAAACAGTTAATACATATTTTTATATGTATCATATGCTGAATTCTTACAACTAAGTAAGCTAGAGAAAAGAAAATATTAATAAAAGCATAAGGAAGAGAAAACACATTTATATTACTATATTTATCTACGCAAATGTAGTGGACCTGTGCAGCTCAAACTTATGTTGTTCAAAAGTCACCTACATATAGAGAGAAATATATGTAGTGTGTATATATATATATAGTTTGTGTGTATATACCATATGTATATTTAATATTTATATATATAGCTGTACTTCTTACTCCTATATATCCTAGAAACTAATTTACTAAACACATTAAAAACTAAGAATTGAGGGTCATTTATTTATTTATTTATTTAAGATTTTATTTATTTATTTGACAGAGAGAGTTCACAGTAGACAGATAGGCAGGCAGAGAGAGAGAGAGGGAAGCAGGCTTCCTGCTGAGCAGAGATCCCAATGCGGGACTCGATCCCAGGATCCTGAGATCATGACCTGAGCCGAAGGCAGCGGCTTAACCCACTGAGCCACCCGGGCGCCCGAGGGTCATTTATGTTTTAAATCAATTCCTGATTTAAGAACTCATTTAATAAAATTTTACCCGAAATTTGGCATCCCAAATAGTAATTAAGAAAACAAGGCTTGCAGATGGGTACACACCTAGTAAATAGCAAAAGTGGAGGGAAAACCTAGATCTCATGGCTCCTCAACTACTGTTTATCTCCTTGCCCAGGAAAGCTGCAGAAACTTGCTGACCCCTGATCATTGAAATGACAGTCAAGAAATGTTACAGCCATTCCACTGGAACCACTGGACTAAGGACGACAAGCAAAGTTGTATTGTTTTGTTTTTTAAGATTATTTATTTATTTATTTATTTAACAGAGAGAGGGAATACAAGCAGGGGGAGTAGGAGAGGGACAAGCCGGCTTCCCATCTAGCAGGGAGCCCGAGGGAAGCCTTGGTCCCGGGAACCTGAGATCACCATCTGAGCCGAAGGCAGTTGTTTAACCACTGAGCCACCCAGGTGCCCTCAAGCAGTTTTGAGTACCTAACTTCCTCTTTTTAAGCCTTCTAAGGCAACAATTATTTGCATGCACACAAACACGCAGGAATAAGATGTCTGTACACCCAACACACCAAGGGCTGAAATGTACATAAACAGAGTTTTATGAGAATTCCCCCACTAATGTGAACAAAATCATTCTCTTTCCTAAGAAAGAATGACACTACATATGAGTCAACGTTACAGTAAGAATAACCTTGGATCTACTCTAACATACTTTAAGTGAGTTACCTATGACACACTTCCCAGGATGTAACAGTACATCAGTGTGTCCTGAGAGGTCAGGTGAGAATTTCTACTTTAAAGACCACTTCTCATTTGTCCTTTCCCCTCACCTCCTCAATTTCCTTGTTTTCCTCCCTCTCATGTCCTGCCTCTGCAGATGATTTTATGTGTCCTTACTATCACAGGAAAGAGAAAGAAGGACCAGGTGTTCACAAAAAAAAAAAAAAAAAAAAAAAAAAAATGCTTGGTTTTCTCTTCAAGATGGGCATACAAGTATATGGTAGTCACACTGAGAGGAGCAAGCCATCTGCAGGCTTGCAAAATGTGAACCGTCACTGGCCCAAGAGTGTGTGTGTGTGTGTGTGTGTGTGTATGCGTGGACACATGCACACACACACACACACACACACACAGAAACTGACACCAGCTAAATAAACCCCCCACCTACCTACATCTCTGGTAAGGGACCCCATTTGAGAAACTCTTTCAAGCATGGAAAAGGTGAGGCAGGGGGCAGACAGGCAGGAGAAGGTTATTTTGAGGGTTGGTTTAATTTATGGGGTTTATTTGTATCCTCTGTCGTTCAGCGGGAAACCTTGTAAATGATGTTTGCATGCACTAAACTGTGATAACTGAACTGATGAGTTAAAGACTTGACTGAACGTTTAATGTTGCTTATTAAATAATTATGACGAGGTTTGATGAATGGCCCTGATTCCCTGAACTTCCAACTGAGATTTTCAGCATGAGTTTCATTAGACAGACATGGATGGAGCTTGCTGCAACCCAGCTGCAAATGAGCTTGCAAAACATTTGAACTGGAAGCCTTCAAAAGTGAATAATTCAACTGTCTTAGTCTATCTTCCTTGGTCCCCACACTAGCATTTCATTTTCATTTGATGATGGAGTGGAAGCAAATTATGATATGTCTATGGGGCTTTCTAAAGTATCATTGCAAGATATCTCCATATGTACTTAATGAAAAATTAATCTGTATTCTTTGTGAAAGGGGAAAAAAAGGCTATTCAACTTAAAAATAAATCTTATTCTGAGATGTCAATCACCTATCTTCCATGAATACTGCAGTGATGTGTGGCCAATGTAGGTGAGAGATGAGAAACATTAGGATTTATTGAAGCCAGCGAACTTGTTCAGTGTCTGAGCCAGAGTCATTTGTTGTAATGACATGTGTCATGCACTTTTGAAACTCCTCCATGCATTGGTGTAAGAGCTCATTAGACCAACCAAAAATTTAATTTCAAATAAGAGAGCATTGCAAATCTGGGATTTTTGTCCCATATCCTAAACCTTCCAAGTAGCTGTCTCTATTTTTGATGGCAGATTCAATCTATATATCTGCGGAGAATTCACATTTGTGCTTTTTTTGATGATCTTTTTAATAAAAACAAGCTAAAAGCAATTGAGAAGAAAATAGTCTGCATTGAAGTGGAAGAAAAGCTGGTACTGGAGAGAAGTGGGCTGGATTCAGAGGGGCAGTAGAGGTGATAGTGAAAGGCAAGGGATCTGGAACCTCACTTACCTATGTCTAAATCCCAAGTCTGCCATCACTAGCTGCAGAACAAAGCACATACCTGGAAGTCAAGAATCCCTGAGTTCCAGTTCTGCTTTTGTAGTGTCCAAAACTGCATCTGGAAAGCCATTTAAAGTTCTTGGTCTCCGTTGCTTCACCTGGAAAATAAAGATTTTTAGACCCTATACACATTCATATTTAAAAACATTTGATTAGTTACCAAGTAGTTTTTCAGAACTAATTTCATGTGTAATCACTTAAGTATATTTAATTGCTCTCTAAAAGCATAATGTTTTGAAAAAATAATTTAAAATATTTTAATGTAGGATCTTAAGGTGCAGTTTTGCTTATAATTTGGTAGGCTTCTAGTGGTTTAGAAGTTAGTCTTCCTTATCCTGAATTTCTGACTCTTAGATTAAAAAAATGAATAAGATATCTAAATTAAATTTCTTTTTGTATTAATCCAAAAATAGCTTGAAATCATTTAATAAATGACAGAGAAATACTGGAGGCCATAACTCATACCTGACACTGTCACCATGGTTTGATCTTGATGTCGTTCAACCATTTCTCAATAGACCCACTCCTGATGGGCAGATTTTCCTCCTTCATTAATTAACCACTGATCTTAGAGAAAAAAGAAGGTAGAAGCAAGTCTGACATAAAGGGGTTAGACAGTGAATAAGGATGCACCATATGTTTGTTCACATATTTGATCAGAGAACCTAAAGACATGAGCACCAGATAGAAGTTATATCCTCACATTTTCTCCTTGCAATTATTATTCTGACTTTTCCTTGGAATAACCTCTCACCTTTATTTGACATTCTTCTGTGTATTCTTATTGACTGTACAGACCTGCCAGATAATGGATTTATATATATAGAAAGAGAGAGTTCATAAATAAGATAATAAGCTAAAAACTTGCAGCACAGAGAGATCCTTAGCAAGAAGGAGAACTTTAAGCCCTCACTGATAGAGGGTTGCTAATCTACCCCTTCCTGTACTCCACAGTGAGCCAGTAGTGCATACTTGGTTATTGGCCTGTCCTCTGGTCTCCTCTAACAAGCACTTCTACACTTACTCCACCCTCTTTAAGTCCCTAAAAGAGAAAAATCCAGGAGGCCTAAACTGAGGATTCAAATTTAACTGTTGCCCCTATCCCATGATCAAAGCAATATTCGAGCAAGTCTGTCTAATCTTCTGCATTGGCTCTTAGCTGAAAAATTAATCTCCCTGACATTCTGCCCCTAATATTTTATTTTTCCAGACTTCTGAGTTCTCTGGCATCCAGCTCTAAGATTAAATAATGGCTTCCTAGAATAACTCCTGTGTTCTTTACATTTCTGCTTCCCAGAAACTGTCTCCCCTCTTCCAAATATATGGCCATTGTGACCTGTTTTGGGTTCTGTAATTGCCCCGACCACTTCACCTTGTTGGAGGATAATTGATAGACAGCTGGAACAAGCAGATACCTAAAAAGGGGAGGGAGGACTGTGGGATGTTCAATTAAAGAATATCAAGAACAGCAGATTTTACAAACTGCCTAAAAACTAGTTCCTTGAGGTATTCAAAAAACAATTAACAGATCATTTATTAAAGTAACTTGATAATAATAGGAAGTGTGTTAGCTTTCAGGACAGGATAATCTCAGTGACAATGTAATGGCACGAGGTGAACTGTCACAAATGCGTGGTGCTTCCGGCACACACTGGGAAGATGGAGTTTTCTGCAATTCAGGTGTCTTTCATCATAAGAGAAAATAAGTCACTTGTGAAAAATAGCATTTAAAGGTGAGATTATATTTGGAAATGGATGAAGATTTAGATTTGGACAAAAAATATAAACAAATCATAAATTAAGCAAGTGATTTTTTATCACCGGTAAAATGAGGCTAAATCTGGCTTGCTGCCTATTTTTGCAAAGACTGCTAGTTAAGACTGGTTTTTATAGATGAACATTTGTGAATAATTTGATGATAGGGAACACTAGCATTGAAATGCACCATATGAAATATTATCCTGCCATATAAAAATAACTTCATTCTTAAAACAAAAAAGACAAAAAATAAAACAAAACCCTTCATTCTTCTCATTAGTATATATCAATTTTAGGGGCTGCTATAACAAAAAATCATAAACTTGCTGGCTGAAAATAAGAAATGTATACTCTTACAGTTAGGGAGGCCAGAACACCAGAAGCAAGTTGTTTGTAGGGCCACCCTCTCTCCAAAATTTCTAGAGAAGAATCCTTCCTTGCCTCTTCCAGCTTCTGGTAGCTCCTGGCATTCCTTGGCTTGTGACCATCTGCCTCAATCTGCCCTAGGTCTGAATTTCTGTGTCCTTTTTCTTGTAAGGAAGGTAGTTATTAAATCTAGCATGCAGGGCGCCTGGGTGGCTCAGTGGGTTAAGCCGCTGTCTTCGGCTCAGGTCATGATCTCAGGGTCCTGGGATCGAGTCCCGCATCAGGTTCTCTGCTCAGCAGGGAGCCTGCTTCCTCCTCTCTCTCTCTGCCTGCCTCTCTGCCTACTTGTGATCTCTCTCTGTCAAATAAATAAATAAAATCTTTAAAAAAAAATCTAGCATGCATTCTCCACCTCTAAATCCAGATGGTGTTATCTTGAGATCCTTAACTTAATTATAGCTACAAAAATCTAATTTCCAAAAAAGGGCACAGTTACATGCACCTGGGGTTAGGACTTGGGCATAACATTTTTCTGCAGTACCATACACATATTTTGTACTAATTAGTTATTATAATTACTTTGAATTTCATCATAAAAGTATGTGGAAAGTTATCTTCTCTTTTGTTACATAAGTAAGTATATGATAGCCTTGATTTTGCCTCTTGACCTACAATAGCTAAAGGAAAAGTTTGCTGACCTCTGTCCTATGCTATAGACATTATCCATGCGTAAGTATTAGACCCATATTTTCTATTTGTACTTATCATCCATCTATTTTAAGTGTTACAAATGAATATTTTGCTTTTTGAAAAATGGTTCTTAAAAGAACTTATCTATCATACTCCTTGGGTTGCAAGGTATTTTTTCATAAAAACGACACATGATAGAACTACCACAAAAAAACCACAGCAGTGTCTACACATGCAAATTGGTTTGGAAATTGGTTAACTATAAACAAAATTGAATGCTATCATAAATATCATAATAAGTTGTACTCAAACTCTTGATAGTTTAAATCTAACAGGTTCCTCCTGCTACCCCCCACACTTCAATCCCCAAAAAGAGCAATGACAACAAAAAAATAAAATAAAAAATATGATTTAGTATCAAATATAAAATATATTTTCTGCTCCAAAAGTTGACTTTGAAAATGTTTTAAACTTCATAATCTAATACCAAATCAAAGTGAAAATAGAGAACGAAAATATCCAAAGAGAGGCAATGTTGCACCACGAGGGAATAAATCATGGCGTTAGCATGGGTTAAATTTACAACAGTCACAAAATTCCTGTCCCATGTTAGGGTGCAATACCCACATCGACATAATAGCAAAAAGATCAAGAAGGAGATGGAATGAGTCATGAGGTCACTGAGATTTCTTTAAGCCTTGAGTCAGACTTCAACTGCCTTTGTGGAAAGTGGGCCAACAATGTCTTTAAAGAAAGAAAGCCATCAATCTTGCAAAATACCAAGACAATGATTAGTGAAAACAAGCCAAACTTCCATCCTCTTCTCCCACATTCCACTACTGCTAACTAAACTAAACATATTATCTAAGAGAAAGTCCTGTAAACCAAATAATTTCCCACAAAGTTCTTATCTGATGGATTAAGAAACATTGTCAGGAGTAGTTGGATACAAAATGAGAAATGAAAATCATCAGTGAAAATAAAGAGGCCAAGTGATGCCAGAAGAATACTGTTCCAAGAAAAAATGGTGACATTTCAGTTGCTACAAAATTTCCGACACACAATAGATAACAAGGAGGAAGTTCCAAGCTTCATTTCTATCCAAGATTCTGGGGCAAGTGCTTAAGTCTTTTGGGCAATTGATAAACAAATGGTTTTACCAGCATTCAAATCCCACGTTTCTCCCATTTGCTATCTAAAACAAGGCAATCAGTCTAAAGGTATAGTCACTGGAGTTTTGCATGTTTGTTGTGTGCATGATAATCTGACATATATTGTTCTTAAAGATTGTGGGGTTTGGGAGAAGGGGTGGCATGTTTCTTATTCCAAACGAAAATGTCACATTTACAATTGCATTGACTGAATGCCTGATAAAGTGCTCTCTATCAGCAGATAGTGACCTGAGACCTAGGTCAACAAGGTGAATTAAGGGCAGCAGGAATTCTTTGACCACCACCATGGAAACAATGGCTACAGGACATGCCAAAATACCTAATTCCAGGGTATGATCTCATAGTTCAATATGATGGGCAGGCAACATAAAATTTTCAGTCATAGTTAAGAGAGGGAAAATAGAATTTCTTTCTCCTTTGGTGGCAGTGATTTATTATATTTTGGCTTTGGATGTTCTTAGGTTCAGGCATTTTCTTTATTGACTCCGGTCTGTGGCCAAAATCCAGACTGGCAAGAGCTGCAGAGCCTGGAGATGATGGAAAGCAGCCCAGAGATCAGAGATCAAGAACAAAGACTGAGGTCTAAACCAGAAGAAAAATAAACTTTTGTATTCCATTCTAGTCCAACTCTTTCATTTGGGGTAATCCAGCTTCCAGAGTTCCTGGGAACTGGTCAAACCTCAAGTTCCTTCCCTTGCCACAAGCTGAGCTAACTAAAGCTGAACAGTCCTGCTAGTTTGAGCCAAGAACTGGGTTGTTTATGAGTGAGTGTGTGTGTGTGTGTGTGTGTGTAGGGTGGGGAGTAAGATTTTACCTTTGAAATCAATCCTCTGCCAATCAACATTCTGAAAATCATCTGGCCATAAAATCATCACATTAAAGTTACTCTCGGGCAATAAGAAGTTTTTCCTTCCCGCTACCCCAAAACATCCTCACAATCAAGGCAACCCTAGCCTAATTGGTGTGAGAGATGTAGAAGTATGTAAATGAGTGTGTGTACATTCTATATGTGTCATTTCATGTGTATTTTCCTTCAGACTAGTTTAGCATATCAATTTAATACAATAGTCACATAGGGAACATGCCAATAACTAGATCTTTTCTTATATAAAGGATCCTTTCTCTCACTTCATCTATATATATACCAACATATAAAAATCAATTTCCATTTGTTAATAACCATTGAAGCCATTAAAGGATAATTGTAATTTCTTGGCATAGTGGTGAAGCACATATTTTTAATGATATAAACAATATGTTAAAACAACTTAAAATAACTGTTAGAAGAGTTCATTTTTAGTTGAGATAATGTGCACATCATTTTAAAAATTTAAGAATAAAGTATTTTACCATTTTGCCAAATGTCGTTATACTATTGCCTTGCCCTAAGATGGCCTAACTGATTTCTTAAGGTTCATTTGCTTCCTTGAAACTAATTCTATGGTGATACTAGAACTCCAAATCAATTCAATGGAGTCTTAGAAGGCCTTCCACGTGTGTCCAGCCTTAGTAGGTGTAGTGGTAAGTGCTTTCCAAGGGAAAAACAAAGTGAGGTATTTGCCACTGGCAAATATACAATTCTTGAAAGGAAAGTAAGCTTTATCTTGCATACAAGATCTAGAGACAAAGTGGAAAGAAGAGCACAGGAGAAGTATGGTAAATAAATGAGGTGCCAAAATGAGAGTAAAGACAATAAATAGAAAAAAAAAAAAAAAAAGCACCCTGAACTGAATAACATGTGTGGGCTGGAAATTTCATAGACCTTACAGATCAGGGAACACAAGGGACAACCACGGAGGCTAATATCGTTAGTCCCCCTGCCCACTCCACAAATGAAATGGAGCCACTAGGACTCCTGATCTCTTATAATATTATTAGAAGACAGTACCTTTTTTTAGCTGGATAGAGAACTATAGGAGGAATACTCGCCAGTGGTAATGAAAGGGTTAAGTAGACTTTGAACTGAATTTATACCAGGAGACAGAATTGATGCATCTTCTTTGATTGTTCAAAAGCCAATAGAATCCCCTGATCCATTCCATTACATTTATTTCTGTCGTGCTGAGCTAAAGGATAGAGAAGACCTTTCTTACTCTAATAAGTGAATAGCCCTGCCTCTCTCATTGCTGCTGCATCTTTGCTGACCTATATTTCTCGCATATGGATGGATCACTGCTAGCGGGTTCGACAGACGCTATAATATCATTATGCAAATGCAGGTTCACTGCCACTCGGGAATCCTATAGACTGATCGCTTCATTATCAGTCTTACCAGAAAATACAAGAGAATTGTGTCCCATACTCAGTGAGATGAGAACATAATTTAAATTAAGTAGTTTACTGTCTGGCTACTCTAACGGCCAGGGTGGGAGATGAGAAAAGCTGATTTTGAAAGCTGGCATATCAACAGGCATTACTCCGCAGAGGTATTGCCTGAGCTGGTTTCTATGCTCTCCCTCTTCCCCTAGGCTCTGCCCTCTTCTTTCCTCCAAATCAGAATCTATGCTAAGACAGTTGGCAGCATTTAATTTGTTCACCTGCCCTCGTATGTCCTTGAAGAGTGTCTGCCTTAGAATAGAAGCAGTTTAGCCCTGTGCTGAGAGAAGCAGGTTGTTTAGTGAAAATCTCTCAAACCTTAGGATCAGGTGACCTGGATTCTACATACTAGGTTCACAGTTTAACCCTGAGTATTTTACATAATTCCTGTTTCTTAAAAGTTACTTGACCTATTGAGGTCTCTTATTTATAAAATCAAAGAGTTAATGAGGTCTATTGTTTAAAACCTCCATTGATAGTAACATTCTACTATTACCTGGAATTTTAATCTGCTATATTTTTCAAAGTCTTACTCTGTAGAAATGAAATATGGCGACTGATACTTACCTTAATCAGTACTTATCACAGGATTCCATTAAAATTCCATTAAAATGGTACATATAAAACTACCACTCATCTATGTAGTAGATTATTAATCTGGAAATTTTATGTGGCATCATTACTAATAAAACTAATGGACTGCAAACCATAGACCCCGGTTCAGGTTCCTGACATTGGCCATCATAGGCTGAAGTTACCTGGCCCAGGTGCTTGGCTTCTTCCTTAGCACCTTATTGAGAATGTACCCTCACATATCTTCTTTTTTGAAATCTTCTACTTACATAAAACCTAACACTAAGTGGTCACCTTTTATGTCAAGCCTGCCCTCTGCTTCATTATGACCTTCATTATAAACCTCAAAAGATGCTTTTATTATAGCATCTCTCCTGTTGTAATTCAGTTGTTTATATTTTTCTCTATTTCTGGTTGGGGGCTTCTTGAAGAAATGAATTATGCCTTTCTTAATCTTTACTTCTACAGCTGTCAGCATGGTTTGCCATAGCTGACACATAATAGGTTTCAATGAGTATTTAATCAAGACACATCATAATGTACCTAACTCCAAAATTGCTGATAACAAAGTCCTATGAGAAGGTAACATGAAGGAGATTGCTTCCCGGCGCCTGAGCGAAGAAGACACACTTTCTCATGACCTCAAAGGAGGAGTTCCCAGAAAGAGAGCTCCCACAGACCCCCAGTGTCTGTGGAAGAGAAATTGACTCCTTGACCTAAGAGAGCAGTACCAAGAAGGTCTTGAGCTAATTTTCTTGTTACTGACAGTCCCTCTTTAACTTGCCAACTACGTTGTTTCTGGGATGCCTCTAAGCACAGAAGGTCTGCCAGCAGAAAGTGGAGCAATTTTGACCAGCTTGTGGCACAGAATCTAGAGTCTAGATCTTCCCTTTCATCTAATAAAAGCTCTTCCTCCGAAACAGTTCCCTTGGTCTCTAAATCCCTCAACGAGTGAGGAGTAGCATACACTGCCTTCATCAGAAAGCCTAGTTTGAAACACCAAGACAATAGTTGCACCACCCAAGTGGGAGATTAATGCCAAACTTGCAATTACAGTCCTTAAAATTCACCATCTCTAGCCAGCATTTTTTTTCAGGGTTATAAAATAAGCCCTACTAAGCATGCAAAATATTTTTGTTTAATAAATGAATGGAAGAATGGATATGTAAATACACAGCTCAATTCCTTCATTATTTGAGTACCTGAGGTTTGGGTCATTTAAGTGATTCATTTAAAGCCAAAGAACTAGTAAAAAGGGAGTAATATACTCATAAAGTATTTAAGTTCAAGAGACACTAATATTTATCCCATGTCATCATTCATTTCACAAAGGAAACTAAGAACAAGTAAAACTAGTAATCTTTTCCCTACATTCCTCAATCAGTGGCCACAGTACTTCCAGCTTCTAGTCTGACATTATTATTCCCAAAACCACCAACTCTAGGATCTCCTCTTTTGCATGAACCGCTGGCTTCAAATACTAATGGCAAATCCCTAGAGTTGTTTGAGATCCTCTTAAAGTCTGGACATAGTGTATTAGAAAGTCACTTATAAAAGTTCAGGCCATTCCTTCATTCCATAAACAATTATTGTATTCCAATTGTTTGCAGGTATTCTGGTCAAACTAGAGCTATATTCAAAGATAAATATGTTGTTTCCTATCTTAGACATGCTTAGAACATCACATAATATAAAATATTAACTAGTACCCCTTTTTCTTCTTTCCCTATTTCCCTATTGGCCACACCCGAGGACTAAGCAGAAGATACATGGATCATTATGATGGGATTTTATGGCTGAAAAAAAGAAAAAAGATGTTCAATTCCAAGTGACCAGCTCCTAAGGAGTTGTTTTAGGGAAAAGGAAATCTAAATTGGTTTAGATTCCTTAATCAGTACTTATCACAGGATTCCATTAAAATTCCATTAAAATGGTACATATAAAACTACCACTCATTTATGTAGTAGATTATTAATCTGGAAATTTTATGTGGCATCATTACTAATGAAACTAATGGACTGCAAACCATAGACCCCAGTTCAGGTTCCTGACATTGGCCGTCATAGGCTGAAGTTACCTGGCCCAGGTGCTTGGCTTCTTCCTTAGCACCTTATTGAGAATGTACCCTCACATATCTAAATCTAAATTGGTTTAGTAGGTTTTGCAACCAAGATGGCAAGTTTTAGAAAGTGTGAGGGACCTATTTCTCATTCTCCATGAGAGCGGACAAGAATGCAAGACACATCTCTTGAAATCAGAGGGTATAGGTAAGCACAGGAACCAATACTTTCTCCTCTCTGGGGGTTCCTGGGACTGTGAAGTTAATGGAAGCATCTTGTGTCAGTGGAGCATGATAGAACTATGGTGCTAAGTAGGATATCCATGGACCAATTCCCCACAGATCTCAGGACATTTTTGAAGAAGACCAGCCTGGTTCATAGAAGCCCAAGGGAAGGAGCACAGAGGCTAGCTCAAGCAGAGTAGGTAAAGGAATCATGGGGCTGTGTGGACACGGAAAAATCCAGCCACTACCTCTGTGCCATTTCTTGTCGGAGAGCTGGAATAAAATTGAATATTGCCTGAATAAACCATAACCACTGTAATTCTTTCCCCCACTGACAGAAGCCACATCAGATTGTACCATAAAACAAACCAAAAACAAACAAACAAACAAAAGCCCTGTGATGATAGAACTGTGCCTGAGAGGAGAGAAAGAGAGGAGGAGGACAGATACAGACAGAAGTTTGAAATGACAAATTAGGCAGTTACTAAGGTTAGTCAACTACCTTAGACTGCAGAGGCCCTGAATTGAATGGACTTCACAAGAAGGAAGAGTATAAGTTACCTGATCCAAGTAAACTGAGATTTCAGGGGTAAAAGAAAAACTGCAGTCATTACAAGTGTCATGTGTGCCCAGGTCTGAATGGTGGCTGCTTATATCTTTTACAGATAAAATAGAGAAGGACCTGCAAGGTAAGCAAAACCTAACAAGTTGGAGTGTTTTAATAATAAAGAAAATGCTTTGGGGAAGGTAATTAACAAGTATCCATGGAAAGAATAGGAAAATCTCATTCAAGAAGTCATTTGAGCAAACCTTTGAAGACAGAATAGGATTTCACCTGCCACAACAAGCAAGGTTTACTTCTCCAGAAACTGGCTGGTATATTTTGGAACACATGGTCTTTCTATATGGCTAGAGCAAATGAAGCCAAAAATGTAGGGTCACTAGATTCCAAAAGTAGCAAAGCAGGCTGAAGAACTGGGATGTTTACCCTAAGGAAGAGGGAGGCACTGAGTGTCCGTTGAAACCACAGGTCTGCTGGCTATGTTGACTTCCCCATGGGCATCTCCAATCTAAGGCTCATCTCACAAGAAATAGTGAATGAAGGGTCTCTTCATAATAATAGCAACACTTCCTGAGTGCCTGTCATGTGCCCAGCAATTCTCCAAGCACATGTGTATATAATTTTACCATATCTTCTCATCACTTCACAAGAAGGTGCTAGTACTATCTGTTTGCATTTCTTTGTAATAAAGAAAAGTTAAGTAATTTAAATTCAGACTTTATAAGGAATAGTCTGGATTAGATCCAGGAAGGATGAGTACAGAGTCTGTATTCTTAACTATCAGTAACATTCAAATTTGATAAATGGACTTACCATATGTCAGTTGTGAGCATGGATGGATGGTTCCTTTAGAAAGCATAGTAAGATCCTTCCATTCTTTTTTGCCTCTATTGTTTACTTTCCACTCAATTTCTGCAATTATTTAGTTCCTAACCTCTTGATTAACTCCAGAACTTACACTAGACTTTAGTTGGGCCTCCTACTTCCAACTTGGGTCTTTGACACTAATGGTCTGAAATACAGTCAGTGTTTTGGTCAGCAGATATAACATAGGGAGAAATACTTTGGTTAGGAGAGAGTCTTCTGGTGGTTCTCAAATTGCTCAAATTGCCACTCATCATACCTTTGAAAAAGCTTTACCAAGCTCATGTCTGTGAGAGTATTTAATGAAATTCAATGTGTTAGTCATTAACAGGCAAATTCTTTAAAACTAAATGCCAGCTGGGCATATTTCTGGTTATTTCCACTCCTGGGTCTGAGTTACAGTGAATCCTCAAGCAAATCCCTCCCTCCAAGACCAGCACCTCTCAAAGTGTGGCTCCTAAGAGGCTTTTTAAAAAAACGCAGATTCCTGGAAATCATTGACAACTCTTGAGTCAGCAAAAGTGGGGCTCAGTCATAAATTCTTACTGAGTTTCCCCCAGAAAATCTCACACACTAAAATATGACCATGAAAGGTATCTAACATCATGATCCAGTGTACACATTCATACGAGTATCCCGACCTGAAACTGAAATTTCATGACACGATACATAACTTACCATGTATCACTTACCATTTTATATTCTATTTCATAAGGTTTCTTTTTGTATATTTTAAATCACAACGCACACCTTGAAAAAGATGGATCTAAATGATGACACTTTGGAGACAAAGTCCCTTTGCCATGGTTCCCTTCCCATTTCTCTGCGACCCCCACGGGGTGAATTCCTGGGCCTGTCTTCACCCACACATCTTGTTTCAGACCATTCCATCTTCACTCCTCTATCAAAATTTTCTTTCTCTTTTATTCCCCATCTCTAGTTTCATATAGTCCTTTATACTAACACAAGCTATTTTGATCAAATGATCTGACCGGAATGCTACTGCTACCTATTAACATTTGCATTTAAATCCAGAGAAATATTGACATATTAATCTAGAAGTTAGGTAATGATTTTTTAAGGATGTTATATTCCAATCCTCCCATACACACAGCACAACCTACAGACAATATCTCTTATGCCTGGTTTGGAAGGACCCTATTTGACATTTCACCCTGCCCTAATTATCCCATAGGCTAGCATGGGCAAGTACTTAATCTCCTATCAGTCTAGGTTCTTCTTCTATATGGTAGGAAGATAATAAAGCTCTGACACTGCTACATTGAAGATTAAATAAGAGGCATATAATAGTAGAAGCATAGACTTCACTCTGTGTAGTAATTGACAACTCTTGCTGTTCCTACCCTCTTTCTTCCTGTGTGCTCTCACATGCACTTGCCCTCCTTCTGCTTATTTTTACTGCCGCCATCCCTCCAGTGTGCATATTTAGATTGTCAAGACAGATCTGATTTGCTTCTTGTCTTCTATGTTACTCCCAGAGTCCCTCCCCCACTGCCTCCTTGTGTCTCCCGAAGTCATGTGGTACTCCATTCATTCTCACCCTGATTGGAAAGGGTGTGGATCCCTATACTTTCATTCTCCAGGATTACCTCTGTGCTGTCTAGTTGTCATCTCGAAAAAGTCTGACAACATAATCCATAGTAAAATATGAAAGACAGTAAGTTCCTAACTTCCTAAGGGCCACTGTTTTCTTCTTAAGGAACTACTTATCTAGGGACATAAAGGACTGGCTGATCCCTCAATGGCAGAATTTTAGGCAGTAGGAGGTCAGTGGGGGAACATTGAGAAAGAGGACCAGAGAGCAGCTTAATAGTTACCCCTCAACCATCTAGGCCAGCCTGGCTGGTTCTGGCTCCTTTGTAGTTTCTTATATTAATAAGCCACCTTCATGAGGGTCAGATGAGAAGGAGGAGGACCAAATGCTGCCATCTTCTCCTTCATCTGCTGTTCTTCTTGTGGTCAAGAGCCTTTTGGTCCATGACTGGTTAGCCAACTGTGCATGAAACACAGTTAAAGCAAAACAGCCAGGCTAGTCTTAGTTAGATCCACATCAGCCCAGGTAGCTATCTGCCTTTTTTATTTTAATTTATGTTTTATTTTCAGCATAACAGTATTCATTATTTTTGCACCACACCCAGTGCTCCATGCAATCCATGCTCTCTATAATACCCACCACCTGGTACCCCAACCTCCCACCCCCTGCCCCTTCAAAATCCTCAGATTGTTTTTCAGAGTCCATAGTCTCTCATGGTTCACCTCCCCTCCCAATTTCCCCCAACTCTCTTCTCCTCTCTTTCTCCCCATGTCCTCCATGCTATGTGTTATGCTCCACAAATAAGTGAAACCATGATAATTGACTCTCTCTGCTTGACTTATTTCACTCAGCATAATCTCTTCCAGTCCCATCCATGTTGCTACAAAAGTTGGGTATTCGTCCTTTCTGATGGAGGCATAATACTCCATAGTGTATATGGACCACATCTTCCTTATCCATTTGTCCGTTGAAGGGCATCTTGGTTCTTTCCACAGTTTGGCGACCATGGCCATTGCTGCTATAAACATTTTGGTAGAGATGGCCCTTCTTTTCACTATATCTGTATCTTTGGGGTAAATACCCAGGAGTGCAATTGCAGGGTCATAGGGAAGCTCTATTTTTAATTTCTTGAGGAATCTCCACACTGTTCTCCAAAGAGGCTGCACCAACTTGCATTCCCACCAACAGTGGAAGAGGGTTCCCCTTTCTCCACATCCTCTCCAACACATGTTGTTTCCTGTCTTGGTAATTTTGGCCATTCTAACTGGTGTAAGGTGATATCTCAATGTAGTTTTAATTTGAATCTCCCTGATGCCTAGTGATGATGAACATTTTTTCATGTGTCTGATAGCCATTTGTATGTCTTTATTGGAGAAGTGTCTGTCCATATCTTCTGCCCATTTTTTGATAGCTACCTGCCTTTGAAGGTACTGTTGATTGTTCCCTTCATCAAGAAATAGCTCCACTCCCTGATATGAGGAAGTGGTGATGCAACATGGGGGCTTAAGTGGGTAGGAGAAGAATAAATGAAACAAGATGGGATTGGGAGGGAAACAAACCATAAGTGACTCTTAATCTCACAAAACAAACTGAGGGTTGCTGGGGGGAGGGGGTTTGGGAGAAGGGGGTGGGATTATGGACATTGGGGAGGGTATGTGCTTTGGTGAGTGCTGTGAAGTGTGTAAACCTGGTGATTCACAGATCTGTACCCCTGGGGATAAAAATATATGTTTATAAAAAATAAAAAATTAATTAAAAAAAAAGAAAGAAAGAAATAGCTCCACCATCTGCCAGACCCAAAGCTTCACATCCTGAACACAGCAGTAGCTCTTTGGTGGTACTTCTGGAAAACAGTAGAGGATAGAGAGGAACATATAATAGGTGCTAGAGTTAGGTTTGTGCCTTATTCATTCTGTCTCTCTTCAAATATTTACTGACCAACTACCATATCACTGTGGTTAGTAGGAAGAAGTAGAAAAGACAAAACAGTGACTGAAAGAAGGAACAGTAACTGCAATTCTAGAATGTAAGGAGGGAAACAAAATTCATTTGTGTAGACCAACCCTACAACCCTGGAGGAAGATGACTTATTACAGATGTGACTTTGCCAGCTTTACTACAAACATCTTGACTATGTGTATATTCTTGGAATGAGAAGTAAAGACTTGAGCTAATAATAAATCAGTTTTATCCATGTTTTTAGCCCAAGTTGACTTCTTTCCAAATAGGCAGTGAATTCTCTGAATTTTATGACTCAAGAGTTGAGATCACTCATTGGGTTGTAGTAGGCAATTCTGAAACCTTCTATCACAGTGATGGTGTCCCTGCTGGTGCTGCTCTGCTCCAGGGTGACTGCAGCTGCCTGCTGAGACTTCCAGATAGATCCATTCCAATAGATATAGACATATACTGTTTGAAGACTTGAGAGAGAAGAGAAGAAGACCATTCAAAGATTAAGGCAAAAATTGGAGTGATATAGCTCTACTCCAAGGAATACCCAGAGCCAGTAGAAGCTGGAAAAGGCAAGGAAGAATTCTGCCCTATTCCCACCCGAGATTCTATAAGAAAAGAAACCCTGCTAACTACCTAATATCGGATTTATGGTCTCCAGAACTATGTATGGAAGGGTATACAAGTGGGAAGCCGCTAATATATCCCTCTGGAACATCTGGAGAAGATTCTCATTTAGTTTGGAATGGTACTGCTACTCACCCCTCTCAACAGCCCCATAGTCTTCTAGGCTCAAAGAAATCAGTGGTTTCCCATATAGAATGACCAGCAAAGAATTTTAAAACTAGACTTCTGCCACTGTGGCACTTTGCATGAAAATAAGAACAAAAGTAACACAATTGGCAAAAATCAATCTTCCTAAAAAACCATCATTACCAAAGGGGATCTTCTTTTAAAGGCAAAGCAGGTACTCAACAGGAACTGAAGCTACCACTCTCTTTTGTTTAAGTCCAAGCCACTGAGATACCCTAAATCTTGACCCCAAATGCCCTAAAAAAGACACAGTTCTCCTATTTGACAAAAATACAGTTTTAAAGAAAATTTGGGGGAGTAAAAGAGACCATACTACATGCACAAAGGAAGAATTTCTGGCTGAGTAGAAAATACACACCCATGGTACAGAGAAAAAGACAGTGCTGATGGTGATCTATGGGACATGGAACCCTTGGCACCTATTACTGGGGCCTGATAGAAGACACATGTTCACAGGGAGGCAAGAAAGGAGGAGGTCTTGGACAGAGTTTCCAGGAGACAAACACTGATTCAGTTTCAGGGGAACTTGCTGACTTTTCCCTTTTCCCTTGACACAAATCCACTATAACTAACAACTCATCATTTGTCTTGGTTTCCTTTTTTTTTTTACTTTGGGTTGCCAGTCTCTTCTGGGGGAAGAAGCATGAATGTCTTGGTCCTCCATCATAGGGAAAATGGCTCATCTTTTCTCTAGTGAGAAAGGTCCCTAAACATGTATCCTTTTCTGGGTTGGAGTTTCTCAGGGTCCTCTTTTTTGGAACTAAGTTTATGTCCTGCCTTCTCAATGGGACTTGAAACTTAGGTCCTATACTCCTCCATCTTTTGCTTCCTTTGTCATCCAGGTAGATATAGTACCTCTGGGAAGCTGTACTGTCTCTTCTGCACATGCTCTGGACCTTGGACTCTAAGTCCTCAAAAAAATAAATTCTCTGAGTTAAAGTACTCTTCAGCAACATCGCCATGAGCCTGTCTTTGTATTTCTCCCATCAGTTAGAGATTTGACCCTATACCAAGATAGTCTTTAAACATGATTCCCCCAGTTCTTACCCTTCCAGGATTCTTGATGGTGCAGAGCATTCCTCAACACCTGGATCCCCTCGACTACTCAATTATCCACTTTGACTTTGGGAACTTCCAAGATCACTGACTCTCAGAATGCCTCTTTATTTGTGTTTGCAGGCAGTAGACTCCTATTGATGGTTTACTTGGACATCTGCTCTGGTTTGTCTTCAGTGTTACAGAAGGTATAGAGGCCTTAAGTGTCCTTCCCTCCAGCAAATAATTCTAAACCTTTTCCAGAATTCAGTTCATAACACTGATTCAGTTGTTTTGTAAATGATCCCTCCTCTTGTTTCTCCAAACATATCTGGATGTTCACTCTTTTTATGATTCATATTTGTAGGTGCTCTTAGACAGTAAAATCATAACGAAATGACTAGTCTTCACATAACTACTTGTAAAGTATCTCAGAGAAAGAACTACAAACAATTGAGGGAAAGATGCTCTTCACAGAGAACACAGTTTGTGGTGAAATGGACAATCTCTTGTCAGGTAACAGCCTCCATTAAAAAGTTGAAATAACAGGCATGAGTTTCCCAGGATTTAGAAGGTTGGAAGATAAGAGGCCAAGCCCCAGGGACACTCTAGAGATGAACTCTCTGGGATAGTGTTCAACAAAAAGGGAAGCAATTCAAATTGAATGAGCATTGAGGTGGTATATGTCATGGTGAAGTAGAGAGATAGGTAGCAGAGAATGGCAGGAAAATGATATAGTGGGTCCATAGGTGGGTCTAAGATGATGAAAGGGTGTGAGGTCCGGTGAGGACATCCCTCCCTTTCCTCATATCTACCATGATCCTGAAAGAATGAGATTCTGGGACCTAGTTTTCATTCTGATCTTTTTAGACAAATTGCAGGCTATAATTATACTTCTGTAATATGACTTTCTATGTTGAATTCATGGGACTCTGTGTTCCTTACACATTATTCTATTAAAGAAGGTAAAAGATTTTCTATCATTTATTTTTTTAAAAACTCAAAAATAAGGGCTTCATGTTTATCATCTTCCAAATATTTCCCAGTCAATAGCCCTCTGCTGAGGATAGGTAAAAAATCTTTGACCTTAGATGAGCAAATGTTGTATCATCCAGGATTCTACTCCTTGAGACCACAGCTCAGTTTTAGCATATGATGAGAGGCTTTTAGAGGTTCAGACTTGTTCTAAGAATCATTCCTAAGAATGAAGATTGGCCCAGAGATATGAGGTATGGAAAGGGGAATGATGAACTGTTATGGTGTGATTCTGTTCCTATACCCTCTTAATAATCCATTCCAAGGACAGAGAATCATTATATTTTAGATTTTACTCTGGTGTTCTCTACTATCCCCAGACAGATTTATTTATAACTTCAGATAAAACAATCTGCTCTGCTCACCCTGTTCTAAAAGGAAAATGTTCTCATGTTTCTTTTTTTTTTTAAGATTTTATTTATTTATTTGACAGAGAGAGATCACAGTAGGAGAGAGGAAGGGAAGAGATCACAGAGAGAGGAAGGGAAGCAGACCCCCTGCTGAGCAGAGAGCCCGATGTGGGACTCAATCCCAGGACCCTGAGATCATGACCTGAGCCGAAGGCAGCAGCTCAACCCACTGAGCCACCCTGGCGCCCCTGTTCTCATGTTTCTTGAGAGGAGCCATCTCAGATATCTGCTTATGTAAACATAATTGATTTGGTAAAGTGGGAAGAGGAACAGAAAAAACATGAGTCCATCCACACTGGGCACTGGATTCAGGGTTCCCTTACTTTATATCTGCCTATTTTTTCCACAAATGGGTTCAACTGTAGGGAGAACAGAAAAATAAGGAATTTCCTCAGAGACACAAAAAGAATGTATTAGTTAAAATGATCCAATATGTTGAGCATGGGGCACTGTGGCTGTTCAGGAGAAAGAAATCTGTCTCCAAATTTGCAGGGTACTGCTCCCTCGAGCAGCAATGAACACTGGACACTGACCCAGTATGTTCCAACCTAGAGATACTGACCTATGTCACAGAGCCAATGGATGGTCCACAAATGTCTCTCAAGAGTGAAGATAGGGACAGGAAGTAGAAGGTGAATTTCCAGCCCCTCCCCACCACTGAGATCCAAAGACACATCCTGGACTCTAAATCCCTCCACCCTTCTCTAGGTCTTTTTATTTTCCAAATCCAAATTTATAGCATGTAGTGTATATGTGTGTGTGTGTGTGTATGTGCATGTATGTACACACACACACACACACACACACACACACACTTCTCTATTTATTCCCAAATCCAGGTATGAATCAAGTCTGGTTTTACACTTCAGCATTCTTAGATGTGACAGCATCAATTTCAAGTTTGAAGTCTTCACAAGAATTTTTTATTATTCCCAGGGCTTTATACTTTCAGGATATCCTCTGTCCTCCATTCCAGCATCCCAGTATAATCCAGATTTGCATTATCAGCCCAAACATAGAACTCAGCTACCCACTTCAGGTTTGTCCAAATGAATCCACTTTCACCGGAAAAAAAAAAAAAAAAAAAAAAAAAAAAGGAGAGAGAGAGAAAGGAAAAAAAGGGAAACAAAAAGTGAGTGAGCAACATAACATTTAATAAAGCTACTTTAAAAGTAACAAAGGGGAAGGGAGGGTGTTAGCATACTCCATGGAAAATAATGTAATAATATTGATAATCTAGTAATTTAAATTTAGTAATAGTTGCCTATTGAAGTAAGACTCTTAGGGGTTGCTCTGTTCACAAGGCATCTCAAAACTCTTTCATGCCCATGCAATGCCTCACTTTTTGGTCCCTGACTCCCAAGTCCCCACCCTTGAACATAATTTCATCCATAATTATGGAGCAATTTTGTTCCAAAGTGCCTCCCCCAACCTGCCCACCTAAATCCAGCTGGATTTCCAGTCTTGTTGAGACCTTTTCTTTAAGAATAGTTGGAATTCTAAAAATCAATACATTTACTTTTTTTCAAATTATACTTGTGGTTACTTATCCATAAAGAGTTTTCTGATTTTTACCTTATACTTCCTAAATTTTCACCAAAATTCCTATAGGTCTCTTAATAACTCTTAAAAATAATTAATGAGGTCTAACACACACACACACACACACACACACACACACACACACACACATACTCATTTAGATACATAGATA
The DNA here is from genome assembly GCF_030435805.1 of Mustela lutreola. Classification (NCBI taxonomy): domain Eukaryota; kingdom Metazoa; phylum Chordata; class Mammalia; order Carnivora; family Mustelidae; genus Mustela; species Mustela lutreola. The sequence continues at coordinate 28,755,194 of NC_081300.1, read as the reverse complement.
GAGGAATCTCAGATTCATCTTCCCATGTTCAGATGGCAGGCATACTGCAGAGTTTTAATTCTAACGACTTTACTCATAAGAGTGTAAACTATATGAATCAAGCAATGTATAATTTCATTATTCATGATTTCAATAAAATCAATACTCTGATTTTTTCAATTCCCTTCACTTCTAGTGAATCAGCATTGGTCATGGGTACCCAAACTAGTTTTTGTTGGACAAAGATTCATGCAGTCATATGAAGAAGGTACCTTAAAAAGAAACTAGCCCATTGGAGAAAGAAAAAAAAAAAAAACAGACAGCAATAGTAAAATGATTTGATACCAATACAGAAAAAAAAGAAAAGAAAAAGAAATGAAACAGAATGGAATTCAGAAATTAATTTAAATGCCTATAGGAATTTTGTCCTTGATACAGAAATGTTTCAGATAATTGGGGGATAGTTTGTAGTCAATGTTTTGGTTGGGACAAATGGACAGCTTTGGAAAAATGATAGAATGATAGGAAATGGGAAATTAAGGTATTTTATTTAGGAACCCAAGGCACTGACCTTACTGATCCTCAAGTAATAATATAGGTCTGATGACATTGAGCATATCTAGAGGTACTAGATGCTTTTATGTATTTTCATAAATAGAAATGCCTAATAGTGTGTGTGTGTGTGCACATGTGCATTTTTCTGGAGGGATCATAAAACAGCAAGTCATAAAGGGCTGTGGCATGGCAGTCTCTAAGCATTACAGATCCAGCAAGTCCTGCTGACATGAGGAATAAATCACCAATAGCACCTTGGCATCATTCAAGACTCTGAAGGCCAAGTGAAATCTTGCGTGCTACACTATGCCTTCTCCTGAACTGGGCAGCCACCTTTATTCCAAAAATACTGTGCGTTCCTCTTTGTTTACGTACTAATTTCTTCCCATTAATGTGGATGCACCTGACAAGCTGTAGAACCCATTTATAGAAAATTATAGTTCTCTATGTAGTTCTCTACTTTATGCCTTCCATAAGCTAAGTATCCATAAAATCAAAGACTTAAATATAAACAGAGAATACTATGACAAGTATCAGGCTTTTTTTTCTTAATAATATCAGAGGTAGAAATCTTTTTTACAAGCATGTCTCAAAAACCATTGGAGGAAACAGCAGACTAGAAGCAACCTGAGCTTACCTCCCACAGAGACATCAAGGCAACAGCTGCAAGATCAGTGGAAGACACCTTCTATAGCTAAAGAACAAAGAAGCAACAATGAGGAGGACAGAAGGGGCAGAGATGTGGTTGGGAAACAAATTCTAGCACAGTGACCCACAGATGGGCAAGAGATCACAGGCACAGAGATCCGTCCCCTGAGGAGCAAGGGGTTCAAGCTCCACATTGGGTACCCCCTTCCCTGGAGACCTACAACAGGAAGATGAGCTCCCATAATGTCTAGGATTTGAAAATCAGCAGGGCTTAACTCTGGGGGGGCCATCAGACTACAGGAAACTGAAACTCCATTCTTAAAGGACCAGCAAGCAGTATCACTCAATTTGAGACACAGTAGGAAGCATCAGTTTGAAAATCTCCTGGCAAAATAATGGCATCCTAAAGATGTCCATATTCTAGTCCCCCAAACCCTTGAATATATTTCCTTACAGGGCAAAGAGATTTTGCAGAAGTGATAAGTTGAGGATCTTGACATAAAAAGATTATCCTGCATTATTTGTGTGGGCCTTACTGTACTCACAAGGGTCCTTGTAAGTTAAAGAGGTAGGCAGGAGTTTCAGAGTCAGAGAAGGAGATGTGATGACAGAGGCAGAGGTCAGAATGATGAGGGTATGAACCATGGAATGCCTTTAAAAGCTAGAAAAGGCAAAGGAATGTAGATTCTTCCTTACACTGTCCAAAAGGCATGCAAACTGCCTGATTCTTTTTAGACTTCTGACCTCCAGACTATAAGCAAATAAATATGAAAAGGAAGGAAGGAAGGAAGGAAGGAAAGAAAGAAAGAAAGAAAGAAAGAAAGAAAGAAAGAAAGAAAGAAAGAAAGAAAGAAAGAAAGAAAGGGAAAAAAGTTGGGAAGCAGGGAAGAAGGAAGAGAGAGAGGGAGGAAAATAAGCAGGCAAGCACACCACCTAGGTTATATGTGAAGGAGATTTATTGACTAATTTTAGGGCATGTGCCATAGGGCAGGGATCTGTAGGAGCATTCTCTGAGAATAGAACAACTGGTAGGTGCCATTTATCTTCTCCTCCTTTGCCTGGCTGGCTGAACACTTGGGGGGAGCCAGTTATGATACTATCTATCTTGCCAGCACTGCTTGCCCTGCTCTAGCATTCCCCTACACACCCACATGCCCAATGTGACTACTTCAAGGGGTTCCCCTCCAAACCAGCTCCCCTCCCTGCCACACCAAGAGGGCTGACTTGGTCAGGACTATCATCCTCCCCAGAGCAACTACCATCCCACTAAACCTGTGAGTGACCCTTCAGAGCAACTCCTGACCTAGGAAGGTGTGGGCAGTCCTGCCCATCAACATGCACATAGCTGTGATGCTGAACCTCTCAGCCAGCTGTGCTAAGAACTAAACCCACATACCATCAAGTCATCAGCAGCAATAGCCAGGTTGCTCAGCCAGCCATGTCAGGGGCCAGCCCTGCTTACCAGTGCATCCACAGCAATCATGGCTGGTTATGGCAGCCAACTGGTTTGGGGGACAGGACTGACCATTAGTGTGCCCATAAGGGCTATCATGAGGCCATTCAGACAGATATGATAAAAGCCATCCTTGCCCCAGTATTATTGCACTAGCCATGGATGGTTATTGCTCACAGCCAGGTTGAGGACCACCCCATTCACTAATGTACCTGCAATAGTCACAACCTAGTCACAATAGGATGGTGCATATAGCCCACATATGAAACATCCCTGGAAGTCCTGGTTCTGATGACTAGAGGAAATTACGCTAGGCCCCACAGGATGTCTTCTCTATTTGGCCACTACTTTCATGGCCAGGAGATATAGTGGACCTACATAATACATAGAAACAAACCAGAAAGTAAGGTAAAATGATGATATAAAACAGATATTTCCAAATGAAAGAATAAGACAAAATCTGAGAAAAAGAACTAAATGAAACAGAGATAAGCTATCTACCTGATAAAGAGTTCAAAGTAATGGTCATAGAAATGCTCACCAGACCTGAGGAACAGTGGATGAACAAAGTGAGAATGTGAACAAAGAATATATGTATATTTATATATGATACATATATACATATATATAATATATGAAACCAATTAGAGGTGAAGAATACAATAATTGAAATAAAAAATACTTTAGAGGGAATCAACATCTGATTAGATGATACAGAAGAACAGATCAATGATCTGGAAGACAGGGTAGTAGAAAGCACTCAAGATGGACAGCAAAAAAAAAGAAAACAGAATTTTAAAAATGAGGATAGGGACCTCTGAGACAATGTCAGGTATACTCTGCTTACATAATAGAGGTTCCAGAAGGAGAAGAGAAAAAGGGATAAAAACTTATCTGAAGAAATAATATTTAAAAACTTCTAGGGGCGCCTGGGCTCAGTGGATTAAGCCTCTGCCTTCAGCTCAGGTCATGATCCCAGGGTCCTGGGGTCGAGTCCCACATCGGGCTCCTTGCTCAGCAGGGAGCCTGCTTCTCCCTCTGCCTCTGCCTGCCTCTCTGTCTGCCTGTGCTCGCTCTCTCTCCCTCTCTTTCTCTGACAAATAAAATAAAATCTTTAAAAAAAAAAAAAAACTTCTATACCATGGGGTGCTAATAAAAGACTCACTTTAGACCCAAAGACATACAGATATGAACAGACAAGTTTCTAGAAACAAAGGTGAATCATTAATCAAAAAACAATGACCACACAAAAGTTCAGGACTAGATGGCTTCATGTGAGAAACTTACCAAACATAAAAAGTAGAGTTAATACCTACTCTCCCCAAACTGTTCGAAAAAAAATAGAAGAGGAATGAATGCTTCCAAACTAATTAGAAGAGGCCAGCACTACCTGATACCAAAATTAGACAAACACACTATCAAAAAAAGGAAAAATTACAGACCAATATTCCTGCTAAATGCAGGTGCAAAATCCTCAACAAAATGTTAGCAAACTAAATTCAATAATATCTGGGGCAACTTGGGGACTCATTGAGTTAAGCATCTGCCTTCAGTTCAGGTCATGATCCCAGAGTGGGGAGATCAAGCCTTGTGTTAGGCTCAGTGGGAAGCCTGCTTATCTCTCTCTCTTTGCCTGCCATTCCCCCAGCTTGTGCTCTTTCTCTTGCTCTCTGTCAAATAAATAAATAAAATATTTAAAATAATAAAAAATAAATTCAATGATACATTAAAGTGATAACTACAATCAGGTGGATTTATTTCAGGGATGGAAGGATAGTTCAATATTTGCAAATCAATCAATATGATATACTACATTAACAAAATGAAGAATGAAAATCACATAATAATCTCAATAGATACAGAAAAACGCTCAACAGAGTGAACATAGAAAGAACATACTTCAATATAACAAATGCTATATATGACAAACCCAAAGATAACATCATGAGGTGAAAAACTTAAAGTTTTTCATTTAAGTTCAACAACAAAACAAGGATATCCACTATCCTAGTACTAGAAGTTCTAGCCATAGCAATCAGACAAGAAAAAATAATAAAAGATTTCAAAAGTGATGAGAAAGAAGTAAAATTGTCACTATTTGTAGGTATCATGATGCTATATATAGAAAACCCTAAAGACTCCACCAAAAAAACCCCAAAACCTATTAGAATAAAGAAATAAATTCCATAAAGTTATGGGATACAATATATAAAAAGTTATTTCCATAAACTAATGACAAAGTAGCAGGAAGAGAATTTAAAAATATAATCCTATTTATAATTACACCAAAAAAAATTAAAACTTAGGTTAAAGCCTCTTCCTTCGACTCAGATCATGGTCTCAGGGTCCTGGGATCGAGCCCTGCATCAGGCTCTCTGCTCAGCAGGGAGCCTGCTTCCCCCCCACCCCCCCACCTGCCTCTCTGCCTACTTGTGATCTCTCTCTGTCAAATAAATAAATAAAATCTTTAAAAAAATACCCTAGGAATAAATTTAACCAAGTCAAAGACCTATACTCTGAAAATCAAGATATTGATGAAAATGTATATGCCAACAAATTGGACAACATAGAACAAATGAATAAATTCCTTACATACATATAATCTTCCAAGGATTAATAAGGAAGAAACAGAAAATTTGAAAAGAACAATTACTTGTAAAAAACTGAATCAGTAATCAAAACACACTCAACACATAGAAATTCAGGATTAGATGGCTTCACAGATTAATTCAAAAAACATTTAAAGAGTTAGCACATATACTTGTTAAACTATTCCAAAAACTAGAAGAAGGAGGAATGATACCAAATTTACTCTGAGGGGGCAACATTACCCTGATAGAAAAACTACAGACCAGTAACTCTGATTAACAGGTATGCAAAAATCCTCAATAAAACATTAGCAAACTAAATTCAATAATAATTAAAATGATCATTCACCATAATCAAGCATGATTTATTGCAGAGCTATAAAGATGGTTCAATATTTGCAAATCAATCAACATGATACACATTAACAAAATGAAGAATGAAAATCATATATCTCTTTCTCTAATCTCTGTCTTTGACTTCTCACTAAATGAAATACATATTCAACATGTACAGTCAATTATAGACATGCTTTCTATGCAACAATTTGTGCTCAAATTTGCCCATCGTGGCCAATGGAAGCCCCTGCAAGCTGGCTCCTCATTCCTCTTGACATGCTCTCACTAGATTCTGGGTGCACCTTTGCTTTCTGGTAGAAGAAGATATGCCAAAGTTAACTTGTATTTTCCCCATTTTAGATCTAGAATCAGTCTTTTTCCACCAAATCCTTCATTCCTCTTAGTGAAGAACCAAGTTCTGATTTCTAGATGTATTAGTTCTTTGTTGTATTAGTTTGTTCTGAACATCACTGACCTGTACCCACTAGATACCAGTAGCACCTTTCCAGTTATGACAACCAAAAATGTCTTTAAACATTGCCAATATTTCCTGGAAGGCAAAATCACTACTAGTTGAGAAGCATGGGTTTACATGAATGAAAGCATTGTATGAATACTCTTTAGAGACTTGGTTTTTTTCCTTCAATAATGTACACTGAAGATTTACTCAGTACAGAGATAGAACTTACTATGTTTTAAGATCTTATGGTATTCTCTTATGCAGCAGCATCCAGAGCTCCTTTAAACACCCCTTAAGTCACCTCCCCATTACTGAACAGAGAAAAAATTTGTGCATTTGTCCTTTTGTGCTTGTTGAACCGTATCCTTAGGATACATTCCTTAAAATGGGATTGCCGAGTAAAAGGAAAAGAACTTGTGTAATTTTGTGGTATATTGTGAAATTCCTCACAATGATATTTGTATCATTTTCCATTCCCTCCAGCATTGTGTGAGAGTGCCTGTCTCATAACAGCTTTGTCAAAGCACTTTATTTCCTTGTGGGAGGAGAGATGGAGAAAGCCAGATAATATGGACTTAACTCATCAAATGGATGAGAAGTAGTATTTCCAAGAAGTCTTCCCAATCTCTCTTATTTAAGTGAAATAGAGAAAAAATGCTTTTTATACATTTAAGGACCTTTTTGTTTTGTTTTCTCTGAAAATGAACTCCATATGTGTATATTTTGTCTATTTTTTTCCTACTAGGTTTTTGGGTTTTGTCATCTCTATTTTTTTAGGACATTTTATATTTTAGGGAGAGTTTCTTTAATTTTGAGATACTTTTTAATTTGTTCTTTGTATTTTGACTGCTCATGGTGATTTTGTGATGTAATTTCTTATTTCTTTTTGTGTTTTTTTTTTTAAATTGCATCTGGGTTTGAATCATGTGAGAAAAATTTTTTACAATTGCAAATTATTATATAATGCATTCACTTTTCATATTGCACTTGCTTAGTCTTATAATTTATATTTTAGATCTATGTGGATTTTATTCAGGTATGGGTATAAGTATGTAATGAAGTTCTTATTGATAGCCTTTATTTTTAAAGCCATTTACTAAAAAGCCCATTTGTTCTGTAGTTATTTAATACGTCACCTTTATCAATACATAGTTTCCTTATATACATGATTCATTTTTCCAGTCTTCTACTCCATTTCACTAATGATAGCTAATTTGTTGTTGGTATTGTTCTAATATCACAGTGTTTTACACAGAGATTTTTAATAGTATGCTTTAATATATAGTGAGACTAATTCATCATTGCACTTCTTCAAGATGTTCCTGGCTAGTCTTATTTATTTTTCTCTATGAACTTGAGAATCAACATATCTAACACTAAAAAATTTTATCTAACATGACATTTTTAAATTTAAGTCTACTTGTGTCTCTTTTGGAAATTGTTAAATATTTCCTCACACAGATATTATACATTTCTTATTAAATATATACCTGGGTATTTTATCTTTTCAGTTCTACTATAAATGGAGTCTTAATAGCTCTTTATCAAGCTAGACTTTATTGAAATTATTAACTTTGGATTGTCAAAAGACACTGTATAGAAACTAAAAAGACAAAACATAGATTAGGAGACAATATTTGTAAAGCCCATCTGATAAAAGGCTAGTATTCAGACTAGAGAATTTTCACAACTCATTAATAAGAAATCAAACAACCTAATTAGATAAAAGAAACAGGTAAAATATTTGGACAGACACGTTAATGAAAATGTAAGATTAAGGGTGAAAAACAAGAACATGAAAATGTTCAGTATCATTCATTACTTAGTAGTGAAACACAAATTAACACCACTGCATCATAACACTACACATCTGTTGGAAGGTATATAATCAAAAGAAGTCGAGGGGCCTCACCTAATTCCAAATGCACTACTCCATGATACCATGTTCCCAGAAGGAATACCAGAAATATCTGGTGAATAACACTGGCTACCACAGACAGCCTTCAAGGTCTACATGGTTACTTCTCTTAACCACCCAAACCCAATTCTAAAACATTTCCCTCTTGCTTGCTGGTCCTCATGCTTTCCTTGACCCTCCATACTTTTCACATTATTTCCAACTACTGGATTTTTATACCTGCAGTTTCCTCTGCCTTAATTTTTCTTCTCCAGTTTTCCTAGTTCCATTCTACTTGTCTGAAGACACATTGACTCTTAGCTCTTGGCTTAAATTTTCCTTTCCTTTCAGAATGCCCATCACAAGTGGAATATCATACTGATTGTGAAATCGTGTTATCAACATCACTTCATCCACTAGCCCATAAAGCTCCGAGTAAGTGGAGATTCCACACTTGATTTTACTCCATAATATCCTTAGCACCCAGCACAATTCTGGCACCCAGAGCTGTGGTACCCATTCAACATTGGGTACCCATTCAACATTGTCCAATCACAGTGTAAATAAATAAATAAACTAATTAAAATAGGTGGTTCACTGCATTTATTATGGCCTAGCAGTAACTAACACATGTGTGAATTAATTATGGAAAAAACATGACAGTCCAGAAAACTGAGGGCAGAACCTTTAAAAAATCTTTTTGCTAAAAAACAAAAACCAACAAGCAAACAAACAAAAAACCATTAGCCTCTCTCGTGGGCTTTTAGTTCAAAGACTTGATAGAATGTATAGAAATGTCACCTTTTATAACTGAAACAAAGCGATTTTAATTATTGATAAATGCTAAGACAAAGATATCTCAAGTATACTGACATCTTAAATTAAGTTATTACTTTACCTTGTGCTATCTCTAAATCCAATAGTCTCTAGAATCATGGCATATGGAATGTTAGAATTTGAAGAAACAAACTTTTAAAAAAAAATCCAACTGACTTATTTTATAGGAAAACAAGTAGGGCTAGTTTCCAGTTTGAAGATGACACTAAGCATATTTCTTCTGATTTCTAGTCTAATGATGCTGTTTTTCTTCCCTCTTCATTTTAACTTACAGAACCCACTTTTATCCTCCTGAAGTCCATTTCTAATTGTCTTTTTTCAAAGAATATTGCTTCTTAGCCAAAACTGGTCTCATGACAGCTTACACCTTAACATCAGGCAAATAATACACAAAATAATTTCTCTTTCATAATGCTCATTTTTTCCTTAAATAAAGTGGTAATTATTTAATGTATGACTTCTGTCTTTTTAAACTCTGGAAAATTATTAATTAACTAGATCAATTTCCTTACCTTTGCTTCAGAATTATGGTTCCCAAATGCGGCAAAACTTTCAGGTCACAGATTCCCAGATATATTGCCTCCAGTATTCTGAATTCTGAATACGGTAGATTTTGGATAGCCTCTGGGAAATCACAATAAAAAATAACAAATATTTTTTAAAAGTTCTAAGTAATCCAAAAGCACAGCTAGGCTAGGAAGCCACTGTTTTAGAGGATTATCAAATTTTGATAAACTCTAAAGCTAATCTTATGAAACATATCTAGCCTAATCTAAAAAAAAAAATCATGATGGATATAGAGTAATAGAATAAATGTACTATCTAAGCCTTTAAGGCTTTCTATTGGAGCACCCAATTATTTGCACATGCAAAATTTAGTACAAGGTGGATTGGTTGAACCAATAAAATAATCTAGAATGTGAAATGTCTAAGTCCTATATTATTCAGATTTAGAAAGCACCCCTTCTGACATTTCTTTCTGCTGCTTCACAAATGCCATCATCTTTATGACTGTAGCCTTTTTACTTTTCCTTACTGCTATTGCCTTCCTGCAGACTTTATAGCAGCTTTGACAGTCCCCCTCTTGATTCATTTAATTCCCCCCTCCTTCTCTCTGCTGTCTTTTTCCTCCATCTATTTTAGGTTACAGGGGAGAGACAAGAAAATCACAGCCTAAAGGCTTTCAGAATTTAACGTTTTCACTCTATGGAATATATGAATCACCCACTTGCACATTCTGAGGTTTAGTTATTTGTTTCTTTTTCCAAAAGAAATTGTTTTTACAGATTGCAAAAACATTAATTTAGATATTGACTCTTTTTTGTGACACACTCCTCATCTGAAATTTCCCTTGCTCTCTGGTCAAACTCAAATATATTCACAATATATGGCCAGCAAAGTAAACCAAAACAAGACTAATATGATACAAAGTCTTCAGTAGATAGCATCTTTAAACTACCACAGTTAAATGAATTCGGTCTTAGTGCATGGCTTCAGTACAAGCCACTCACTAGCAGAAGTTCAAGACCCCATTCCAGGCTCAGCTCTGGAAAGGAGAAATGACAGTATAGTTGAAGGCCAAGGATATTTTTCCACCAAGGTGCCATCCAGGCCCTGAAGCTTATGACAGCATGAAGGGTATAAACACTTACATTATTAGGTACTGTGCCCTCTATGGAATCTGCCATTTGGTCATTTTTTGGAAATCCGTTTCTCAGGAATATATTGGAGGTTGACCCAAAACTGGCCTGAAATACTTCTCAAAACCGAGGGCCCCTGGTATTTGCAATATCTAACCAGACTAGGAAGAGGACCAAGGTAGAAAGGCCAGGCAGTGGATGATAAAACCAGCTGCTGACACTGGGGAAGAAATACTTATATGCCTTGCTGAGCATTCCACCGGAGTTTGCTTACTGGTTTTTTTTTTTCCCCTTATCAGACATTAAATCATAAAATTTCATAAAAGGGAATCAGGATGGTCGCACTTTGTCCTTGTTACTGAGTCCCCAGACACAGTGCAATCCAGCCCATGTTGTCTGGGAGCAACATCACATAGTAATAAGCTATGAATTTGTTCCATTTTCCTTCAACATTATCTCTCTTAAACCTGCCTGTGATCATGCCAGGTGGCTAGACAAGGCTGAGTGCTTGGATTTGGGACCCTTAGTTCATGACTTTCTTACTGTCTCTTCCCTCTTTGCAAAGGCAACCCAGAGTAATCTGTACCAAAGAAAGAACAGTGGATACCAACTGGCAGCTTCTATCATAAATCTTATAAGAAAGACCAAAATTCAGAGTTGGAGGTGAGCAGAATCAACAACTGAAACAAAAAATAAAATAGAAAAAAAAATTAACAGTTCTGAAATAACAAGCCAAATATACAGAGAACATCAAAAAGGAATCCAAGAATTGGGATGTTCATCACACACACACACACACACACACACACACACACACACACACATTATATGTACTCAGTCATGTCAGAGCCAAGGAGAATTTCTAATCAATTCCATGAAGGCCTCCAGTTTTAGAATACCTACCTTCAGAATTCTCCAGATGGTTCAAAACTCTAGATCAGAATAGTCTAGTTTTAAAGGAATCATGTTCAGTCTATTTCAATTTGTCTATGCTGTATATAGATGTTATAAAACCTAGACAAATAAATGTCTAGATAAATGATTAATCTTTTGAGAAAGATAACAATGTAGCAGTCTGGAAAACATCCCAGAGATATGTTTATAGGAAGGGTCACATAGCTCAGTGGAATTTGAAGCTCAATGTCCATCCTTCAATAATTAAGCTAGATTTAAAGTAGATGTGGAACTAACATATAGGCTCTAAATCTGAGGTCATGGGCTTCTTTTCACTGGTTTACCCCATTATTACTACTACTGCTGCTACTACTACTTTGAATTTCACTGAAATAGGCTTGATGCCATCAGTGGGGAGCCATTGTCCTGACTAAAATTCACTGGGGATAAAAATATATGTTTATAAAAAAATTATTAAAAAAAATAATGATAAAATTCACTGCCGCTTCAGATATAAGCTTCTAGGATGCACCCAAGCTCCACTTTATGTACACTGACATTGTGCATCTCCACATTTGTCATCCCCCTGGCTTTCAAGAAAACTGGATTTGATTCTTTGCTCTTACAAAAGTGAAGACTCTTCTCCAAGAACCAGAGTGTGGACTCATCATGAGTTTAAATCAGTCTGACTATAAGCCTCTCAATAATGTTTTCTGCATAGACAGATATCACAACTGCAAATAAGAGCAGCATTCAAAAACTGTTGAAACTTGGGGCACCTTGGTGGCTCAGTGGGTTAAAGCCTCTGCCTTTGGCTCAGGTCATGATCCCAGGGTCCTGGGATCGAGGCCCTCATCAGGCTCTCTGCTCCAAGGAGAGCCTGCTTCCTCCTCTTTCTCTGCCTCCCTCTCTGCCTGCTTGTGATCTCTGTCTCAAGTAAATAAATAAAATCTTTAAAAAAAAAAAAAAACCCAAAACTGCTGAAACCTAATAGGGAATCAGGATTGAGGAGGGCATGTGGGGTAGGAACATCCTTTAGAATCTTGCCAGTCAGCACCAGACACTGATTCTCTTTCTTAAGTATTGGTTTCCCACCCCCCAAAATTCTCTTTCATATAATGTCATTTAAATAAGCAAGTATAGTCTTCTCATTCAGAATGGTTGTATTACCCACCATCCTGGTTGCCAGGAGTAACAATGCACTTTTAAAGATTTTATTTATTTATTTGACAGAGAACACAAGTAGACAGAGGCAGGCAGATAGAGAGGAAGGGAAGCAGGCCCCCTGCTGAGCAGAGAGCCCGATATGGGACTCGATCCCAGGACCCTGAGATCATGACCCGAGCCGAAGGCAGCAGCTTAACCCACTGAGCCACCCAGGCGCCCCCAATGCACTTTTAAATGACACTCCAAGGGTGTCTGGGTGGCTCAGTTGGTTAAAGGTCTGACTCTTGATTTTGTCTCAGGTCATGATCTCAGGGTCATGGGATTGAGCCCCATATCAGCCTCTGCACTGGGCATAGAGCCTCTCTCTCTCAATCTCTCCCTATGCTTCTCCCCTCCGTGGAGGTACACTGTCTCTCTCTCTCTCTCTCTATAAATAAATAAATAAAATGATGCTCTAGGAACCTGAGTCAAGGCTTCAGATGTGTTTTTGACCAACACAAAGTTGAGAAAAATCATACCTCCTTTGTTATGAATTACAGTTCTAAGTCTACAATGAATTGATTGGATATAAGACAAAGAGTGGAATGAGAACAGGCAAATGAAATGACAAGGAGGATGTAGATAGTCCAAGTTTAGCCTTAAGCCTTCCATCTATATCGTAGAGATCCCAAGGTGGGTACATATGCTGTATGATTTGATCCTCATACCAAGCCATTGTAGTAGACAAGGCAGTATAGACGAGACATAATACACATTTGATTTTCTTGTAGAACAAAGTATTTACATAAAACAATCGCTTAAAGTCAAAGCTACCCATTTTGAAACTCTCTTTCTGGGGCCTACATCATTGGCATAAGTGTATTTTCCTCAAAGACGTACTTGTCATACATCTGACCTCTCATTCCAGTGTTAACCAATACGCTTTGATTTTGGAATCAACAACACAGGATATGCTTTTCTACTTGAACGTCTTTAAAAACAAAATTTATAATGCATTAGGGCTACATAACTGTCATTCTTCTTTTTCCTCTCAAAATTGCACTATTCCCTTTAATTTGGAACACAATTCACTGAACTGTAAGGTCTTTCATGTTTTTAGCATAATAGGATCATTTTACAGTCTTTTTCTTTTTTCTCTTTCCCTTGAATTATTAGCTAGTTTACACGGATATGTGTGCTTATGCATACACACCCACACATGTGTACATGTGTGTGAAGAAGGAAAGATACATTTCTTACTTCCATATTCAGAATTCTGGCTTTGAGATTAAGAGCCCCTAAGCAAGTGTTGAGATTAAGGGACTTGGAGGCTGTGTTTATTTGGACACATACACATCATGACCTAATTACTGTGGGCACCACCAGGTGTGTTCCCAGGTTCACTTCTCCACTGTTCTGGTTCCCTTCTAGCTCCCCAATGTGCCAGATGTTTCTTAAATTGCACTCTCATTCAGCAGATTTGAAATCAGTGGGCTTGGTGGTAAAAGGGAGGGGGTTGTTTTTTCCTTAATTTTGTTTCTTTCCTTTGAAGCCTCCTGCCACAGCTGTGAACTAACAAAAACGATCTCAGCCCCTCCCCCAGTGGCAAATTTCAGTTTGGGGTTCTAAAGTTTCATTAGCCCAAGCAGTCTCTCCTGGAAACTATTTCATTCCTCATAACCCCGGGCAGAAGCTAACACTCTCAAAAAAAGGGAAAAAAGAGAGAATCTGATTGTGGTTTTATAAGTGTCTCTTTGATGCCCCATTGCAGGTGCGTATACGAGCTGCTGAGCTTCAAGAGAAGCTCTATGGCTCAAATCCTGTCTGTGGTTTTGCGTAAGCTGCCCCTTCCTCTTTTGGAGAATTTGTGAAGTTTAAAGGTTAGTACTGGGAAAACTCACTGATCCAAAGAAACCTTCAGAATGAGAAAAATCGCACTGATTATTTTGTTGAAATATTCTTTGTTGTCCAATTCAGTGGAGAAAGTGTGTAATATAGTGGGAACTGCCTTTCAGGAAAAATGAATTTGATTCTAAGCTCTTCCACTGACCAGCTAGATGACATTAGGCAAATTACTTTACATCTCAGCATTACTGAGTTTCTTAATCTTTTTTTTTTTTTTTTTAAGAACAAATAAAATGGTTGATGGGGGCACCTGGGTGGCTCAGTGGGTTAAAGCCTCTGCCTTGGGCTCAGGTCATGATCCCAGGGTCCTGGGATTGACGCCCTCATCAGGCTCTCTCTCTGCTCCTTGGAGAGCTTGCTTCCTCCTCTCTCTCTGCCTGCCTCTCTGCCTGGTTGTGATCTCTGTCTGTCAAATAAATAAATAAATAGATCTTTTATTAAAAAAAGGAAGAAAGAAAAGAAAAAAAAATGGTTGAATTAACTGCCAATCTCTATGCTTTGGTCCAAGTATACCACCCTATGTTTATAAATCACTTATTGATCTAACTAAGTACCTGTTGCCTGCTCTGTTGTCCCAGACTTTATGCTGGATTCTAGGCTTAAAAAGACATATAAAATACAGTGTCCACCCTCAAAGCATTCTAGCATAATGGGAAGTCCGTACAAGTCATTAAACAGGTACAATATATGTTGGTGAGTGCTATAATCAAGATTCCTGGCAAGGCATGGTAGCAAAAAAAGAATTCCTAATTCAGACTGTGGGGAGAAAGTAAATAGTGAGCATTGGATTTTATTTACTTTTCCATGTCTCATTTGTCTAAGAAAGGATAACTAATAATCATGTCATATACATAACATATAATTTATTATGATAATATGTAACTATAATTGTTATACTGTTATTGAGAACTTACTCTGTGCTGGTTCTAGGCAATGTACTAGCATTTGTAACTTAAAATAAGTTTATGAGGTGAGTACTTGTGTTCGGTATTTAAGTAAGGCTATTGAAACACACCAACCCCAAATTTACATAATATAATATAATAAATGGGTATACCTCAGTTAAGGTGAAAGGCTCTTTATTATAGTTTTCTGCCAACTGAGGACTTAAGATTTAAGCTCCTTCTATCTTGTGGAGTTACCATATAAGCATATGGCCTCCAAATTCTTGCAGGGAAGACAGAGAAAACCACGTTCCAGCTCTCAAAATTTTCTTAAGTCCCACTTTTCACTTCACAAATACTGAATTACTCATAGCTCTTTGAATAGGCATACTATTCCATTAATCTTCTTCTTTGCACATGTTCTACTTTTAATCTGAATATGATTTTCCCATAATTCCTCCTAGAAAATTTCTAATTCTACTTCTATAGGTAATAGCTTTGCAAAGATTATTTTTTAAACATTGTATAAATTTGCAATGACTATAAAGAGCTTTTCTTTCTTGTGTGATGCTAAATGCTAAAAAGCCAGGCTTACAGTCAGGCAAAAAAAAACATTATTGGGGTGTCTGGGTGGCTCAGTGGGTTAAACCTCTGCCTTCGACTCAGGTCATGATCTCAGGGTCCTGGGACCGAGCCCCCCAGTCAGGCTCTCTGCTCAGCAGGGAGCCTCTTTCCCCCTCTCTCTCTGCCTGTCTCTCTGCCTACTTGTGATTTCTCTCTGTCAAATAAATAAATGTCATTAAAAATTTTTCTATTCAAATGTGCATTGTTCTGAGTCCACTGAATACATCAAAAATAAAACTCATTTTTTCTCTATACCTTTCTTCTATGACTCATTATCTATGGATGGCACGATTTTTCTTTTTCCTTGTACATAGGCCTGATTCCTTCTACCTTGAAATTGACTTCTTAATGGTCTTGACAGTGCTCTTCCTGTAACACAGCTCATGCAGATTACCTCCCTCCTTTCCCACTGGTGTGGCCACCAGTGTCATTCCAGTCTCATCACCTCCCTATTCTGGCCACTGCAGTGGTTTCACAATCTCTAGCCACTTCCTTCTTCAATATATTCCACCTCTGCTTCCAGACAGGTATTTCTTACTTTTTACCTCCATGACATCCTACATAGTGACTTATAGAGAAATGATACTTAATAAATGACTTTTTTATTGACAATTATAATGACAGAGATTTGTTAATGAATGCAAATGACTATCCACTTCTACTTATAAAACCTCCATATTGTAGGGGAATCCATGAAGATGATCAACACAGATGAACTGGCAATATTTTTAGAAATCCAAAGATCTTGGAGGTAACAATGAGAAGATAATTACATATAAGTTGTGTGTATTGTGTGCATGTAGTTATATGGGTATGTATGTGCATGCACACACACACACACACGGAGATTAACTAAATCCTTCCTATTATAATAAAACTACTCTGTACCAGAACATTTCTCCCAACAATGCAAATTTCTCAGGGAGATTTACTTCAAAGCATGCCTAAAGCTATATCTTAGAAGGTTAATGTAAAGGAACTATATGTAATAAAAAAGGACTCTTATCAGAAAAAGCAAAAGAAAGGGATCTTTTTGTCTCTTTAAACTATATATGTATTTTACCAGTGACTCCTCAATCAATAAACACAAGTCTAGAAGTACATGGGGTATTTTAGGGCATATAAAGAATATATTATACCAATTAAATTATATATATCCTGCTTTTAAAATTTGATATTCACACTTGAGGTGAAAAGAACTTCCCAATCATGATGTAAAAATGAGAAAATATAAAAGAATATACTGAGAAATTAAGTCAAATAAAAATGTAAAAGTTCTCCGAAGAAAGAGACAAACTAAGAAACAGAATCTTAACTATAGAGAATAAACTGATAATTACCGGGGCGGGGGGCAGATGGGAGGATGGGTGAAATAGGTGATGGTGTGATGCTCATCGTGATAAATACTGAGTAATGTATAGAACTGCTGAATCACTATATTGTACACCTGAAACATAACACTGTATTGTTAACTATATAAGAATTAAAAAAATTTTAAATGTAAAACTTCTCTAGGTAAAAAAAGGCAGAGTATAAGTAAATGACAAATATCAAAATGGAAAATAATATTAGCAATATGAATAAAAACAGCTAGTATCATTAATATACAAACAGTTATCAAATCAATAAGAAGTCTTCAGGAGAAAAATGAACAAAAGATATAAATAGGCAATTCACGGAACAGTAATTATAAATGACTTGTAAATGCATGAAAGAAGTGTTTAATTTCACTAGTAATAAAAGTATTAAAACAAGATATAATTTTTTACCTGTCAATTGGTAAAGTTCAAAGAAGATAGTGTTCAGCTTTGCCAAGGGTTTGAGTAAACAGGCTTTCTCATATACAGCTACTGAGAGATAGAATTAGTTCCACTTTTCTGGAGGGTAGTATTACCTTAAAAATATGAAGAATGTACATAATATTGGTCTGTTAGCTTTACTTATGAAAACATATTCTAAAGACATAATTAGACACATTTAAGAAGACATACATAGCCAAACTATGGAAAGAACCTAATGTCCATCAACAGATGAATGGATAAAGAAGATGTGGTATATATACACAATGGAATACTATGCAGCCATCAAAAGAAATGAAATCTCGCCATTTGCGATGATGTGGATGGAACTAGAGCGTATCATGCTTAGCAAAATAAGTCAAGCGGAGAAAGACAACTATCATATGATCTCCCTGATATGAGGAAGTGGAGATGCAACATGGGGGGTTAAGGAGATAGGAGAAGAATAAATGAAAGAAGATGGGATTGGGAGGGAGACAAACCATAAATTACTCTTAATCTCAAAAAACAAACTGAGGGTTGCTGTGGGGAGGGGAGTGGGGTTATGGACATTGGGGAGGGTATGTGCTATGGTGAGTACTGTGAAGTGTGTAAACTTGGCGATTCACAGACATGTTCCCCTGGGGATAAAAATACATGTTTATAAAAAAAAATAATAAAAAAAATAAAATAAAATAATAAAAAAATAAAAAATTTTAAAAAAGAAAATCATATATATATATTAAAAAATAAAATTAAATTAAAAATTTTTTAAAAAGAAGACATATATATAGGGATATTCATCATGCCATTAGTAATAGTGAAAGAATTGAGGATAACCTTATTGTGTAACAATAAGAATTAGTATATGACACAACTACTAAAATGACTTAGATCTGTATCTTTTAAAATGGAAAGATGCTCAAGAAATACTGATGAAGTGGAATTGCAGACTGGAAAATAATATGTAGAATATGAATTCTTGAGGAGATTTATGTATAAATAAAATTATGGAAAGATTAATATAAAAGTGAATTTAAGTCTGACTGATTCATAGAAATAATTGTTTTCTTTTTATCAGTATTTTGATTTTTGGCACACATGTGGATACATCTGTAAAATATACATAATTTATGCTTTAGGTTCAGCATAATATAGCCTTAAATTTAGAAATAATCATTAAAATAATCTAATCTAGTTCATCCTGGAGACCTGCACTAGAATCCCCTGTACAAAACATCCCAGATGAATGATAACTGCACTCCTCTTGAGTACTGAAGATGAAGGGGAAGCCACTATTCTATGTTCTATTTTGGGATCTTCAACTATTAGTTTTATTTTTTTTTCTTCTGTCAAACTGAAATCTTTTCCCAATACGATCTACTTATTAGCCTAGTTCCTAGTGCTCTGGGAAAGTAGAGGAGAAACCTATTTCTTTCTCTTCATGTCAACCCACCAACTCTTTGAAAGAAATGATTATGTTTCCTCCTGGCTGTGTCTTCACAAAGATATCAAACCCCATGACTTAACTGGGGTTAAGTCTTTCAGCCCCTCTCTTACCTGAGACACACCACATTCCTCCACTCTGAGGCTGAATACACACCATTAGGACTTGGGGATCAGAACAGAGAAATTGGTAAATGATAAAGGATTTCAGAAAAGGAGACTCTCTGTTGTTGGAATGATAAGCTCGGATTTCATGGGAAAGATAAGACTTGCTGGAGATCATGTAGAATCTTTGATGACCTTAGAAGGAAAGAAAGGGCACTCTGGACCCCATGACATTAGAGAACGCTTCCTTTTATTGGTCCAAATTTCAATTCGAGGCAGGAATTAAAATTTGCCTTTCATCTATTCATCTTATATTCTTTGTTACTCTTTTCCTACTTCCTACTTCTTTGCTATTTGGAGTAATGCCTAAATAAATAAATAAATAACCAAAATGATGTGTGCCTTCTCACATTCCTTTACTGCTGTTATTTGAAGTGTTAATCATCTTTCTTTTTAATGTTTCTTGTTACTATTCCACAAGGTACTTCCTATGTATAAGTTTCAAATCTCAGTTACGCTGTAAGTCAGGGAGGTATCTTTCATTTTTTCATCAGCTCTCCCCATGCCCAGTCCCACATGAGAATGTGTACTATGCCTAAAAGAATGTTCAAGGTTGTTAACTAAATGTTGCTGTTTTTTTATTGTCTATTGATGAGTCCCTCTATGACGTCATCATTCCTACCCCCATCCCATAGGTGAAGGTCTACATATTGTACAGTAGTCACATTAGGAGGAAGAATAAGCTCACAGTAAGTGTGGTCTTTGCTGAAATTCACATCCTTTCCCGTTGTAGATAAACTCTTATGCAGCTTCTTCTTACCACCTACGGTGACTTTTATGAAATTCCCAGTGGGAGATAGGATTCTCCCCAGTGCACAGTTTTGGCTCTTATAGCAGAAAGTGAGAAAATCCTGGAAGCTGTTGTACATTTTATCTAAGAGCTGCTATCAGGCTCACTGAGGTTACCTTTCCCTCTTACTCTATCTCCTGTAGACCTTTCCCTTTCTCCCGACACCATCAGAGGCTCTACAAAGTGACACCTCTTCAGAATTGTGGACTTCTGCTTGTTCTCAAAGCCTAGGATCTACTCTGACCGATCCAGGGGCCCAAAATAATTTTTTCCCAGCCAAAGAGATTATTAGAGAACCAGAGATGATCCCACTTGTTAATGTGGCTCCTCTGTACAAGAAATGGTAAAAGAAGAAGCAGTTGGTGCCTCTGAAGGGGTTTGGAGATTAGTTTTCCCCTGTTCACTGCAGTCAAGAACTGACTTAATGAGGTATGCCATTAATATCTGGCTCATGATCCTCCAACTGGGGCCTCAGACCACAAGGCCTGATAAAATAAATATCCTTAAATAAAATAACTATCCTTACTAAGATATGTCAGTGGAACAGACCCTTGGAAGTATATGTAGTAAACAAAATCTATATACCTGATATACTACTCCATCTTTACAGTCACTACTTTTCTCCTAGTTACTACCCAAAATGTATCAAATTTTATTCCCACCTGTGTCTGAAATAGGTGCCAATTTTAATAAAATATTTACATATTCAGTGGGAAATGCTTTATTATAAAGGAAAAACATGGGTTTCAGAAAAAATAAAAGCTGTGAGAGCAAACTAGGTAGGCTTTTGTTTGACATATTGAATTAAGGGACCTTCTAAGCTCCCTCCATATAAACAAAGTTTTCTTTCTCAGGGTAGCTCTGAATGACATCATATATCACAAAACAGAAGTACCCATGGCCTGAATTCATTACCTGTACATACCTTATTCCTAGTTCATTTAGGATTAATAAATTAAGGCTAAATAGAAATCTTCTTGGATAAAATTTTTAAGAGGAAAATTGTCATCATGAATACAGCACTGAAGAAAAATTCATGTCTGCAGTTGTTACTCAAACAACTCTTTCAACTCAGTGCCACTGGCCATGGAACAGATGGCCAACTTCAATCTCCTCCCATGCAACACCAGATAACAGCAGATCTCTAGAGGCAGAAAGGGAGTCGAGACTTGCTGGTAGAGGGAAAAAGCTAAACCGAGATAGGAAGCTGGCTGGGTGCTGAGCCTTCAACAAAGACTATGGGAGCAGTGATATAAAGAGAGCTTTTTAGTTAAGATGAGGGATCAGGAATGATAAAAGGTCAAAGATTATTTGTCTAAAACAGCCTAGATGCTAAACACATTATTTTCTCTATTTTCTCTCAAAGTCAGTTTAATCCCAGGATTAGTGTCTATCTCATCAGTGAATTACTACAGAGGTGTATCATAGGGTATCTCATGAAGTTGGGATGTAATACTGAATTTCTATATTCACACCTTATTAATGTCTGGCTTACCAATGCATAACCTGGTTATAGAGCATCATGGGTATTATTAACTGCCACTGGCACCTGATTCCAGTACAGAACTAGAATGTGTGCTGAGAAGGATAACACACACACATTCTCTTCGACCTTCTCATGAATGCCACATCCTCCTCAGAACCAAGCCCATGACTGACTGACAAGCCCAATGGAGAAGGAGCAGAAAACAGGAAAGCATGTATTACACATTGCCCTGCATTCATCAGACCGCCCTTCAGAAAGGGGAAATAACAAAGAGTGAATGGTGGGAAGTCATTTTATCTGCTAGAAAAATATGCCCTGTTCCCCACTCAAAAAACAAGTGGTTGTGAAGCAACCACATTATTTAAAGCTACAAGGCAAACAGGAAGAGGCAAACCAAACACCCAGACCCTGAGAACTTCCCGCAAGTGCACCCCTCAGCTGGGGTGGTTTGCAGTCATGATGGGCATGCTGACAGGCCCCAGTGGTTGCTGTAAACCCAGAGCATTCTTGATGAGAAAGGAAAGAGGAAAGGAAAGTGCTAGTTCCTCTTTAGCAAGCTATTTGGGAGGCAGTTGCTCATTCAAAGGAATAAGTGATTTCTTGAACCAAACACCATCAGTTTAAGCATTGCCATCTGCGAGAAAAGCCCGATAATAACACATAAGCTTGAACTATGTAAGATTTGCCTCAGAATAAAATGCAGAAGAATATGCCTATAAAACCTTAGGGTATGGTATAGTACCTTAAAATCAATCGGCAGCATGTGGGGCTGTGTTGGAAGAATTATCATCATTGGAATTTATGAGGTCTACAGGTTTGGCAGAAAGAGTCTGCAGTTTTGAAATATCTGATATGAGCAAACATACATTTCCAGAGCTATCCTAGGATGACACTCCCTTCCTCAGGTCCCATCTTAACCACATTTTGAAATACCTAGAAGTGCATTTCAGGACCACCTCTGAGCTAAGTTGTTATTTTGTTGCACAAACCAGTCGCCTATCTCAGTACAGCAGAGGAGGAGGACTGTGATGCTACTGAATTAAGAAGCAATGCCATTGTGTTTTGAGTGAGGGTCCTGAGTCCTGAGTGCTCCACTGTTGTAGAGCCAGTCAGTGTCAGGTCTATCTGATGAGAAACCTCCTCTTCTGTCTGTGCTCTGGGTAATACAGATTTAGGGACAGTGGTCAGATAATGCTCCACGGCAGACTGATTTCTCACTGCAGAGAAACAATTTATTTGGGGCCACAGTGAGCAGTCCTATGGGAAAAGATCTCCCATTGGATACCATGGAAAGTGAGTCCACAGCTTTCTCAGAACCCAGAAATCCTCCAAGAGGTGGAGAGGCAAGGACCCTCAACTTCCAAATATGGATTACACAGAAAAATGTACCACTTGGCTGTCAGTGATATTAATGTATGTTTTCCCATTTCTCTCACTCCTCTGACAAGATGTAGTGTCACAGAGAACCAAATTAACACACCGGGAGGTTTTGTCATTAAAGAAATACAAGCTCGCTTTGATTATTGCTGGCAAGAGAGCAGAGTGTACGGTGCAAACAGCAATCCTATTCTCAGAACTAATATTCTTGCAGACAGCATGGCTCTGTCTCAGAGTATCTTGAATTGGGAGACGGGGGTATAATTTTTCAAATCTAAAGGGACAAAATGATTTCCAAGCTAGGTACTTAAAGGTATAGCCAGCCATAGATCGCAATGAACACAGCTGTCAATGTTGCCATAATCATAAAAAAAAAAAAAAGAAAGAAAACATGAGAAAGAAGGGAGAAAATCATAAGAAGTGTTTTTAGCTATATTTGTATGAACAGAATATGTTATTTGTGAGACTAAGTGAAAAAGGCACTTAAGTAGAAGGGTAAAACTAAGATTTATTATCTGAGAGAAGTTATCAATTATAATCAGGCAATTTACTGAAAGAACTTTAAGAGTCTTATCTTTATTGTTGGAATTGTTGTTGCTTGGCTTTGCATTTAGATTAAGGTGTTACTGTTTTAGGTATCTTCTTAAAATTTACTTATATTTGCTGTTTTCCCATTTGATTAAATCTGTTGATTACAGAAAAACGGGTTGCACACCAGGCATCAAAGACAGAGACTCTATTGGACATTATTTTCCTCACTTATTTGTTACCATTGATAAATTATTTCATCTTTTGAAGTCTTGGTTTCCTCACCTATAAATAGGAAGAATAACACTATATTGATAATCCATTAAGGGTTGTAAATACCAAAGAGAAGAATTAATGAGAAAGTATATTGCAAATCTTTCTGGCCTTACCAAGGCTATCGTTGTCTCAATAAACACCAGGCTATTGCAGTTACATTGACATGTGGAAGGGGAGAGGAGACAGAGGGTACAGGGGATATAAAAAAGCCATAGACTCTCTCAGAAATGGAACATAGATTTTGGTTTGCCACCAGAAATAGCAAAATCATTAAACTCACTGAAACCTGATTCACTGCTTATACATTCCAAGACTTGAGGAGACATGAGCTGCACCTACAACACATAACATATAAAACAAACATAAACAATTCGCAGAGTGGGCTCAATTAATTGTCCTATAACTGCTGTGATATTTACCTGTTAAGGGGATAATTAGCATCCATAAAAAGCAATTTGGTTCTGAAAAATAATGCAAAAGGTTATAACCAAGAGGAGAGTTTCGGAGGAAGCTTTATATTCCCAAAATACAATTCCTGAGAGGAGGGGAAAAAAAAAAAAAAAAAGAATTCTCATGAAAATGATGAAACTATGGAGAACAATGACTATGAGAAAAGTACTATTGAATTCTGGGCAGAATAAGGGTAATACAAGTTAGTTGGTCAATCCTTATCAACAAGTAGAAGGAGATATGAACTCAGATCTAAAGAATCAGGTCCCAGAACTAGAGTCAGGCAGAATGGATGGGAGAACATCAACGCTGTGATGTGCCAGCTCAGGGAATAACAACACTGTTTTAAGAATGAGTTAAAAGTTTAAGTTGTCTAAGGTCATGAGACTATTACAAAGAGAGATTTTTTTAAGTAACTCTTAAACCTTACTCTTCAGTTGAGCTCCATGGAAAAGGCTTTAATTGAGATTATTACACTATTGCAAAACATGAACACTTAAAAAAAAAAAAAGAACTCACAAAAATTATGCTAAAGGAACTGACCAGCTGTGTTGCGTTAGATACCTAACTCTTTTCAAATGGAAGTGTTACAAATGGCAAGATTTCATTTCTTTTGATGGCTGCATAGTATTCCATTGTGTATATATACCACATCTTCTTGATCCATTCATCTGTTGATGGACATCTAAGTTCTTTCCATAGTTTGGCTATTGTGGACATTGCTGCCATTTGCAACAACATGGATGGAACTAGAGCGTATCATGCTTAGCGAAATAAGTCAAGCAGAGAAAGACAACTATCATATGATCTCCCTGATATGAGGAAGTGGTGATACAACATGGAGGCTTAAGTGGGTAGAAGAAGAATAAATGAAACAAGATGGGATTGGGAGGGAAACAAACCATAAGTGACTCTTAATCTCACAAAACAAACTGAGGGTTGCTGGGGGGAGGGGGTTTGGGAGAAGGGGGTGGGATTATGGACATTGGGGAGGGTATGTGATTTGGTGAGTGCTGTGAAGTGTGTAAACCTGGTGATTCACAGACCTGTACCCCTGGGGATAAAAATATATGTTTATAAAAAATAAAAAATTAAAAAAAAAAATGGAAGTGTTAGCCACCAAAAGGGGCTTCCAGAGCCATTTTAACATATATCCGTTGCCAGGTGAAAAGCAGAACTGGGACTAATTTAAATCAATTACGAAAGGAGCAAGGATTTAGGTTCTCTGACCATATATATCTAAAATACTGGGAAAAGGGGGGATGGGTTTTTCTCCTAAAATGGACTACACATTCTGAGCCCTAGAGCAGTATCCTTTGGATAATATTTCCTTCAACATGTGTATTTCTCAGATTCTGCAAGCTCATATAATGTGCTTCAAATCTAAGTAATTAAAAAATCATGTGTAAAACTATAACGTTATTGCTTTATCATTGAAATCAACCTAAATCTCAATTCCCACTTCCAATAATGATAGAAAACTGAGCAACTGGAGTCAAACCAGTCTCTTTCTGTTTCTAGACTCACAGTCTTAGAGGAATCACCTCTCCCTCTGCATTCTTTATGAAATGAAGTTAAATTCATAGTGAGCAGAAGTTTTTAATTTTGATGAAGTTTAATGTATCAATTTTTATGCTTATTGCTTTTGGTGTCATGTTTTAAACAAAAAAAAAATTGTCTACTCTAAGGTCATGAAGATAATATCCTGTTTTATTTTAGAAAACAGAGCTTTTATGTATAGAACAATAACACATCCTGAATTAATTTTTGTGTGTGGTGTGAGGTAGGCATCAATGTTCACCTTTTTTCCTCTAAGTTTATCCAGTTGTTCTGACATCATTTGTCACAGAGACTTTATAGATTCCCTATTGAGTTGTTTGGGCTTCTTTACCAAAATTCAATCGACAGTATATATGTGTGTCTAGATCTAGATTCTCTATTCTGTTTCTTTGACCTATATGTCTGTTTTTATACAAATGTCATACTTCCTTAATTACAATAGCTTTGTAGTAAGATGTGAAGTCAGTTGACTTAAATAGTCCAATTTTGTTTTTATTTTCTAAAATATCTCATGGGCTATTCTACACCATTGTATTCCCATTTAAATTTTATAATCTTCTTTGAATGTTTGGTAGAATTCTCCAGGGAATCTGTCAGGTCCTGGACTCTTGTTTTTTGGGAGGGTTTTTGATCACTGCTTCAACCTCATTACTAGATATTGGTCTATTCAGGTTGTTCATTTCTTCCTGATTCAGTTTTGGAAATTTATAGGTCTATATAAGTTTATTTGTCTATGTTGCTTAACTTATAGGCATATAACTGTTGATAATAATTTCTGATGATTGTTTCTGTTCCCTTGGTGTTAGTCGTGATCTCTCCCTTTTCATTTATAATTTTATTAATTTGGGTCCTCTATTTTCTTTTGGATTAGTTTGACCAATGGTTTATTGATCTTATTGATTCTTTCAAAAAAATCAGCTTCTAGTTTTGTTGATGCATTCTACTATATGTCTAGTTTCTATCTCATTAATCTCTGCTCTAATCTTGATTATTTCCTTCCTTGTGTGTGGGGTTGGCTTAATTTGTTGGTGATTCTCCAGTTCCTTAAGGTGTAAAGAGAGTTGGTGTATTCTGGATTTTTCAGTTTTTTTGAGGGAGACTTGGATGGCTATGTATGTTCCCCCTTAGGACCGCCTTTGCCATATCCCATAGATTTTGGACCAAAATGTCCTCATTCTCATTGGTTTCCATGAATTGTTTAAGTTCTTCATCGATTTCCTGGTTGATCCAAACATTCTTAAGCAGGGTAGTCTTTAGCTTCCAAGTGTTTGAATTTCTTCCATACTTTTTTTTGTGGATGAGTTCCAGTTTCAAAGCATTGTGGTCTGAGAATATGCAGGAAATAATCTCAATCTTTTGGTATTGGTTGAGCCCTGATTTGCGACCCAGAATGTGGTCTATTCTGGAGAAAGTCCCATGTGTGCTAGAGAAGAATGGCTATTCTGTTGTTTTAGGGTGGAATGTTCTGTATGTATTTATGAGGTCCATCTGGTCCAGTGTGTCATTCAATGCTCTTGTTTCTTTATTGATTTTCTGCTTGGATAATCTGTCTATTACTGAGACTGGCATGTTAAGATCCCCTATTATTAATGTATTCATATCAATATGATTCTTTATCTTGATTAATAGTTGTCTTTTATAATTGGCTGCTCCCATATTGGGGGCAAAAATATAATCAACTCAGTTTCTAAAACTATTTTAAGTATTAGAAAAATCCATTGGGAATCTGTTGAATCCATAAGTCAACTAGAAAAAATATATACAATAGTGACTCTGAACCCATGATCATGGCATGTTTCACCATTAATTTAAGCCCTCTTTGATTCCTCTATGGCATATCTCATAGGCTTCAGTGTAGCTGTATTGCACTTCTTTTGTTAAATGTGATCCTAACCTTGTATTTATCTATAAATATTTCAGTATATAAATAGGCATATTTTTTACACCTTTGAAGAATAATTTGCTGACATGATCATCTTTTACCTCTAAATGCTTGATTCAGCATGTGTAATCTAAGAATAACCAAAATACTATTATCAAAATCATGAAATTAATGATAAATATTATTTAAGTCTTACTGATTTCCCCAATTATGTCCTTTGTAGTAAAACCAAATTCTGGATAGAGCATTTTGTTGCTACTTAACCTCTTTAATCCAGAACAGAGCAAACAGAATTTTCTGTGGCAATAGAATTATTCTATGTCCTCACTACCCAGTAGAGAAGCCTCTAGCCACAGGTAGCTATTTAACACTTGAAATGCAGGTAGTATGACTGAGAAACTGGATTTTTAAATTTTAATTTAAATATACACATGTAACTGGTGGCTTCTGTATTCAACAATGAAAATTTCTAGAAAAATTACTTGGTCTTTTTTGTCTTTCAGGTTTTTGATATTTTTGATTAGTAAAACCAGTTATTTCATAGAAGGTTACTTAATTTGGGCTTTTCAAATGTTTTTTCATGATTAGATTTAGATTATGAATTTTTGGTGATAAAACTTCAGAAGTGATGCTGTGTTTTCAGTGCATATCAGCAGGCCAAAGATGTTGATTTGTTTCATTACCTGTGATGTTAATTTTGATTACTTAGTTGACATGGCTTCTTGCCAGATTGCTCCACTATTATGTAAATAGATTTCCCTTTATAATTAAAAAGTATCTTGTGGAGAGATATTTTCAGATTATGTAAATATCCTTTTACTCATCAAACTTTCACACATTATTTTAGCATTTATTAATGATTCTTGTCTGAGTCAAATATCATGATTCAAAAAAAAAAAAAAACTTTCCCCAAAGTTTCTAATTACCATCTGTTTAAAGGATGAGTCCAATACAAGCTATTCCAACTTCACCAAAACCAAAACTCTGGATTACAATTTTTACATGAATTCTCTTGGTCTAAAATGATTCCTGGAGAAGGAGATCAAATAGAATTGGTAAAATGTGAATATATATTAACATATATAAATGGAATGTATAAGAGAGTCAAAGCTAAGTTGGCAGTGCTATTAAAATGGCAAAATAGTTTCATTTTACTATGTCTTTATTTATAATCAATCGACACTGCGTACTCTCTATGCAGTTGTCATATCGCTATGTAAGTGTTTTATACATGATTATCCTATTTAATTCTTACAATAACCTAATAAGGTAAATGTTTTTATAACCACTCTCTGTCAATGTAAGCATGTGAATGTAACTCATAGTGGGTTTTATTAGGACTCTTCTACTTTATTTTAAAATTTATCTCTGGAAGTACCAGTGTTATATTATCGAAGTATCTAGTTGATTCCGGGTCACCAAGCAAGCACTGGCATTGGCATTCCATCTGTGTGGACAGCAAGTACAAAAATAGGACTTTAGTGTCATTGTTATGATAAAAGAAGCCACAGGGAGAAATATATCTAAAGGAAAGGACCAGAAAATACAAAGACTTAAGTCTGTCTATATATGTTTGCATAGGATTTCAAGCAGAACCTTCTCTTGAAGGATGAATTTTGTAAAACATAATGAGATCCCTGGCTTCTCCATTGGGCCAGGTCATGCATATCAAGGAGCATAAGACTACTTTCTGCCTTTGTGACTCCTTAGAAATTTGCTTCTATAATTAGTACAAGGTGTTAATGCTGACTAGATTGTTAAGATAATTGAAGAGAGGAAAACAATATTTACCATAGATTTCCAAAGACTTAGTCAATCCTTAATTTGATTCAAAAATGAATTATATAATTGTAGGGTTATAAATACAATAAATTATAGATCTTACCACTAAGAGATTTTTCAGTTCATTGGAGATGATTCAGAAACATGAAACATGCTCACTGATATTAAAGAACCAAGGTTAACAAGGTAGAAGTTATCACCCAGCAGTGTACAGTAAGTTGAATGTATTATATAAGCAGGGAGAGCTAGAAATGAGGACAGGCTGGTGCAATGTGGCCTATAGTGGTCTGGGAAGTCTTCACAATAGAAATGACACTATGGTGTTGAATAGTTTATCATTAGCAGTCATCATTATGCCTAAAGCATAGATAATATGAGGTATAACATGTGTGTATTCCAGAAAGGAGGATTGCCATGCATCCCTTTTTTTTTCCCCCCAGTCAAGAAAGGACACAATGAATTGCAAGAAAATGAAAGTTATTTTTAGTAAGGTAAACTTGAAAAGCTCTATTGCATTAAAAAGGAAAGTCATCTATATACTTAAGCATTTAACTCTTTTTAGTGACCGTTGTCTGTGATATACATTTCTTCCATGGGTGTCAACATTATGAATCAAGAATAGGTGTCCTGGGACACCTGGATGGCTCAGTTGGTTAAGCATCTGCCTTTGGCTCAGGCCATGATCCCACGTTCCCTTGATCGAGTCCTGCATTGGGCTCCTTGTTCAGCGGGGAGCCTGCTTCTCCCTCTGCCTGTCCTTCCCGCTGCTTGTGCTCTCTCTCCCTTTCTCTGACAAATAAATAAAATCTTTAAAAAAAAAAAAAAAAAGAATAGGTGACCTGATAGCCTGTAACAGTTGTTCCATTTTGAGCATGC
This sequence comes from Mustela lutreola, assembly GCF_030435805.1. Taxonomy (NCBI): domain Eukaryota; kingdom Metazoa; phylum Chordata; class Mammalia; order Carnivora; family Mustelidae; genus Mustela; species Mustela lutreola. The sequence goes on along the minus strand of NC_081300.1, from coordinate 28,724,952 downwards.
CCTAGGTCCTTGATCAAACATTGCTTAGGTGATTAACTAGATGAAATACTATAGGAAGGAGCCTGTGTAGAGAATAATTAAGACAAACTTTGCTCTTACCTTTGCAGAATTAAGTATTTATTTACTCATAAAGTCATTTAGAAAGGTTTCCTGGTAGCAAAATGAAAACTGGAAATCAGCATCAAGAATGACAATGAAAAGGTACTGTCAGAATTCTAGAAGTCACCTTCGGTGGAGAGGACCTGCGGAACTAGAATCATAGCTCAGTAGAAGGAGGGATAATAGACAAGTTCATTTTCTCTGTCCAGCATGCTAAAAGTATGATACAATACACTCTTAAACAAACGGCTCAGCTGTGGTATAACCTATGACCAATAGGAAAGCCACAGTGAGAACTACAAGGAATATACCTGGTGAGGGTGAAGAATCATGATACATATATTCTCAGAAAGGCCGTTTTCTGCCCTAATTCTACAGAGTTCTGCTACCATTAATATTGTTAAATTATTCTCTTTTTTTTATTTTTTTTAAGATTTTATTTATTTATTTGACAGAGATCACAAGCAGGCAGAGAGGCAGGTAGAGAAAGAGAGCCCAATGCAAGCAGAGAGCCCAATGCGAGGCTAGATCCCAGGACCCTGGGATCATGACCTGAGCTGAAGGCAGAGGCTTTAACCCACTGAGCCACCCAGGCGTCCCTTGTTAAATTATTCTTGACAAAGATAACCATCACCATAAGAAAATAGGATTGACTGAGTATAATCGAAAGTTAGCTTAACTTGTTCTCTTCACTACCACCCACCCCCACCTCCTTTCCCTCAACTGCCACCTGGTCTCTTTAAATTAGGCCCAGGGCAGGAACTTTACTTATCACACTTACATCATACATATTGTTTGCTAGTCCCTTCTAGAAACACAAGTCTCAATTTAGTAATTAAAACGTCCAATCCCATAAAACCCCAAACTGGCTTTAAGATAAATACTTTTCCTATCCCATTTCAGACAAGAAGCCTGCAGATGGGGAAGCAGATGTGGTCAGCACCCTTCACTTGGCTCAAAGTGAGAAAAGGCATGCCAATAGCTCTCTCAAAAAACTTACCGCCGGGCGCCTGGGTGGCTCAGTGGGTTAAGCCGTTGCCTTCGGCTCAGGTCATGATCTCAGGGTCCTGGGATTGAGTCCCGCATCGGGCTCTCTGCTCAGCAGGGAGCCTGCTTCCTCCTCTCTCTCTCTGCCTACTTGTAATCTCTCTCTGTCAAATAAATAAATAAAATCTTTAAAAAAAAAAAAAAAACTTACCGCCAAATGATCAACTCTTTCATAATCCTGTGTGGGGAAGATTAAGAATTACATAATCAATTGGTTTTGGACAATTTATTTGACAATCCTGCATCCCATTATCACTTAGTTAATACCTACTAAACAACATGTACCATGCATATAATTTGTTAGCCCGAGTATCTAAAACATATGAGGTATTGTTCTTGGTCTCTTTGGGATGAGTGTCATAAAATTAGCACAAAAATATTTACAAAGGGGGAGATTATTGGTAGCTGGAATAATTGGGGAACGTTTCAGAGAGGACATGATATACGTGTCATGATTTAAGGGGGAGATCGATTTCTTTTTTTTTTTTTCTTTTTTAGATTTTTATTTATTTATTTGTCATAGTGAAAGAGAGAGAGAACACAACAGGGGAAACAACAGGCAGAAGAAGCAGGCTCCCCACTGAGCAGGGGACCCCGTGCAGGACTTGATCCCAGGACGCTGGGATCCTGGCCTGAGCTGAAGGCAGAAGCTTAACAGACTGAGCCACCCAGACATCCTGGGAAAGGCTGATTTCTAACAGGTAGAAATGACTGGAAAATGGCCTCATACCTACTGAACAGAGTATAACTTTGTTATCAAATGCTCAAAACATAAAAGAAACTAGATGTTTTATTAAAAAACATCTGCTTTACCTATACTATGTGGAATATACTTAATTCAGTACATTTTACTATATTCTTATCTCATTCACCAGATCTGTAAGTTGTAAGAAGATAACAACTATAGTAGATGTTTGCCCTTTGAGCTTACTCAGTATTTGAACTCACTCCCTTAGAGAAGAACAGATATATCTTTCCTAGCTCCTGGCAGCTAGACTACAGGCACTTCATTGAAACTCAATCAACTGGATATTTTCCCTGGGACTTTAATTACAAACAAATAAAGCAAAGACACAGGGAGAAAATTGGAAACGCTTCCAACAGTGGTGACAGCATGTATCTCCTAGCAACAGTGTCAGTGGCATATTCTAGCACCCAGTCCTGTATTGGAGGTCAGATTCCTTCTGTGGCATCTCCTTGGATGAAGTTCTGGCAGACCTGCCTACTTCAGCTTCTGCCCATTTACTGAAGTTTGTTCTTGAGCTTTCCCAATTACTCTTGAAATTATCTAATATCCTTGCAATAAAATTCCTTTTCTGCTTGATTTACTCATTTGTCTCTGTTGTTTGCAACCAAGGACATTGAATAATAAATGTCTCTATTTCTCATTTTCTCTTGTTGACAAAAGAAACACTCAATTATTGAACTGAATTCAACTTTAGTTGAATTGGAAGTTCTGTTGCCAGATTCCAAAAGACTTTAAAGTTTTAGCTGACCACTCTGTATTTTATTTTTCATGGAATAAGCCATTATGAATCTTTTTTTCACTCTATTTCCTCTTGTAATCTCACCTACATCCATGATTTCAGCAAACAACTCCATAAAAATGATGCTTTAATCTTTATCCCCACTTCACTTTCCCTTATAGGTTTTCACTTCATTTTCTCAGCTGTTTGATGGACACTTTCATCTGAGTACACCATCAATACTTAAAGCTTCTAAATTAAATTTTTAAGTTTATATTCTAAATCAGCTTTTTCCCCCCTTAATTTACTATTTTTCCTAACTTTATGACCCAGGTCCAAATCCTGGGAATCACACTTGACTTTTTCTCCTCATGACCCATCTCCAAGTCCAACCAAACTGTATTTCAAAAAGTTATTACTAAGTACTTGTGTTGGACTATTAGTCCCTGTGACTTGCTAATCCTGAGTTTACTCTTCTATAATTAATCTCTCTAGAACATCCTAGAGGAGATGCCTACAGTGATGAAGTAAGAGGAAAAATAACTAGGAAGAAGAACTAGGCTTGTGTTATAGATATAACTAGAAGGATCAGGACTGACGGTGAGAATGGATGACTTAAATTTCACAGAAGATTTTAAGAAAGAGATTTAAGTAAAATAGCAATAGTGGAACAAGATGATAAACTGTTTTGTGGGGTGGCATGAAAATTAAGACTAGAAATACAGTTTTTTGAGAAAAAGGAAGAGAAAGCAATGCTAAGAAGGAGAAATGGGAGTGAAAAAAAAGCTGTGCATGTGGAGTGATTATTATATATGAGAATTGGAGCCAGACTGCCCAGATTAAAATCCCTGTACTGTTAATTTCCATGAGTTCTTACATCTTCTCTGGCCCTGTTTCCTCACTTCTAAAATGAAGTTACCAGTACATACCTCAATAGCGAGGATTAAATGAGTTTGTATATATAAAGCACTTCCAAGAGGGTCAGTAAAAGACATCAGTAAACATTAATCCTAAATAATAACATTATGAAAGACAAAAGCACGTTTTAAGAGACATAAGTAAGAAGGTAAGATAAAAAATGAAAAAGAGAGAAAAAAATGGCAAACCTAGATCCATGAAGAAGGGAGATGATAGAACAGCCTAGATTTTGAAGGTTGCCATTCACATGGGAATGGCACCTTTTATCTAAGACTCAGAGAGAGAGAGAAAATCAGCTCAGAGAATATATTCATAACTCCAGGGTAAAGAGGAAGATGTGATGAGCAAGTTGTATTGAGCAATCTGTATGTTGTTCTATACCAGCAGAGACTGGGGAACTGTTTAGGGGATGAACAGAAGATAGAAGGACTTTTGCAATCTTCACTGGGATTCTTAGTAACAACTTTGGTCTCAGTCCAAGTAAGAAAAATGTAGCTGGTGATCTCACTCCTGGACCACCCACCTTTCAGTATTTAGTTCCTCCCCTGTCCATGAAGCAATCGGCAGACCAATGCACTAGCCCCAGAAAACGAGCTGCCATGCTTTGACACTTGCCCCTTTTTGTCAAATGTGTAGTATACAGAGGGGAGTTAACAGAGGGAGAGGGTAAGGAATGAATTCTGGACACACCTTTACGTAGCTCTACTTTCTAGAGCAGGTCTCCTAAAATTTTTGTTGAAAACCTATGACTCTTCCCCCGATGTGGTTTGGAAATATTTACGCATCCCAGATAGGTATGTAAATTAGAGAATTACATCACATTACACACAGATGTACAGTTTGTCTGCTCTGGGGCTGTCTCTGATTTTACCCTTCCAACCATGGAACTCTGCCAGGGAACTTCTGAGAACCAGACAGGCCATGGGCCTTGAGAGGGGGAGTACTGCTCCCTCTCATCTGTTCCAAGCCCACAGGTTAGACTCAAGCCAAATGTAGGTCCTGGGATCCATTTAGTTCCAAATGTCAGTATCTCAGAGGCAAATAGCCACCACCCATTCCTCCATAGTGAGTAGCTACTGAAATGGTTCTACCACTTAGGGGTAATCAGAGACCATTAAAAAACACGCCTTTGAGTGAGAAAACGGATAAACTCTTACAGAGTCTTGACATCTATTTCTTTTCATTCTAACAACAATCTAACCGGTTGAGAGTGATAGGTATCATAAGCCCCATTCTATAAATAAGATAACTAAGGTATAGAGACACTTAACAAAGTCCTCCCATTGTATCTATCATGCTTTTTGACAGCCTTCATGAACTGAGTTCAGTTTCTACTTCTACAAAGTATAACTAAGCAGGAAAATTCACTACTTACTGAAATATCTTGGTAACTATGCATTCAGAGATTGTAACCTAATTATCTTTGTATTTTCAGCATCTTACCCAATACCTGGCATGAGATATTCACTCAATTAGACATTAAATATTTAAATATATCAAAACCAAACATAATGGAGTTCTTTATCTTCTTCTTTAAGATGCTTTTATTATTCTCACCTCTACTAAAATTAACAGACTTGATTTCACTGTATTATATAAACCCAAGGGTTACCAAGAGAAATATTGACCCAACAGTAATAATAGGTAACTTTATTTCAAAAATGTATTCATTCCTTGCCTAAGTCTACAGCTAGTTCCCCAAGGATGGGTAAAATACACAGAGCGTATCCCCCTTTACAGATTTCTCCAAGAACGGGCTCATATCATCTACTTCTTTCTGTTATCCCCACACATTTCACAAACTTCTGCAAATATTTGGAACAAAGTAAGTTCTAACTATATATTGAATTCTGAACACTGTTCCTCTCATGACATAGAACTCAACCAAATCATAAAATCATAAATAATTTCTAGGTAAAGTGCATGATTTTGTGCTAGCTTTCATAGGATATACAAGATATTTAGATAAAGTATTTTCTCTCAGTATGCTTACTTGTTAAAGAAATAATGTTTACATATATACAACATAAAAAAAAAAACAAACACAGGTATGGTTTATGAAGGTAATAGAAGTTCAAGCAAAGAGAATCTCATGGACAGTGGTCAGGGATTCATTGAAAAGATGATGGCTGGAACTCATCAAAAAAGAATACTTGCCCTCAACCCAGTCTTTATCAGGTCTCATCATCCTAGACTTATACATTCCCCAGTAGAGGTGCTAAACCTGGCTTGATTGCAGGTGGAATTGTTTTGCAAAACACAGCTCCATCTCTGTATTTCTTGTTTGGTGGTAAATTGGAGATCCTCCAAGAACTATACCAACTGAGTCCATAAACAAGATACAAAAAGAAAAGGAAAATAATTAGGAAGTTTGATTTTTTTTATTAACATGCAATGTATTATTTGTCCCAGGGTACAGGTTTGTGAATCATCAGGCTTACATTTCACAACGCTCATCATAGCACATACCCTCCCCAATGTCCGTAACCCAACCACCCTCTCCCTTTCCTCCTCCCCCAGCAACCATCAGTTCGTTTTGTGAGATTAAGGGTCTCTTATGGTTTGTCTCCCAGGAAGTCTGATTCTTAATAGCACCTAATGCTGTCCAATTGAGGGTGACCTGCTTGATTAGGGAATCCACAGGGACATAATATCTAAGCGAATTCATCACACACTCATATGGAAATCACACAAACCCGTGTTTCCCAACACACAAACTCCCTCCTCCTCAAGTCAATGCATGCATATAAACACTCCAAAGTCAATTTGAGTTTTCTACTCTCGTGGGAGGTAGAAAACAATTACATCCACTAAAAAGCTAATTCTCCTTATTAGAAAAATTTTTCCTTACTTGGGTCTAGTTTGTTTCCTTTCTTTGAGGTCACTAGGTTCCCAGCTCAATATATTTCCCACATTGCTAGTGGCACCAATTTTTTTTTTTCTTATTCTTCCTTCACCTTCCTATAAGCAACCAACTAACTATAAGTTAGAAAGGAATATTTAAGTGTCCAATTGGAATTCTTTATAACAGTTTCAACCACACTATAAATATTGACAATTCATTTATAACTGCCACATTAAAAATAGTTATTTGTGAATTCAGCACCCTCAAAAGTAGTAATTAGGAAGGTTTGATTTTTTTCAGTGACTTAAAGTATTTAAGAAAAATAGGCACACACATGAGGCTGTTGATACTCTAATTTTCTCTACGTTCTCTCTGTTTTGAAGACTTAAAATTTGCACTAAGTCATCCACTTGACCCCAGAGCTTAGAAACAGAAGGAAATCTACTGCTAGAAGCATCCTTCACTCCCCTCCACCCAGGCTCAGTTTCCAAAATCCAACACAAAAGGCATATTATATATCTTTAGCTCCATGGCCTGAAGGTACCTGACTGGAACTGGGAGGCTGTCCAGTCCAGACAGAAGGAAAATATTACCCTTCTATTTAACAAGGCAGTGCTGAAGGATTAATCATTAAGTAAATAGCAACAAGCCAGAGGTTTGCAGGAGGGACAGAGTCCCACCCCATGCTCTCAATTTTTCTGGGATTCAAGATGGAAATTATTACAGGGATCGTTTGGAAGGGGCTGCAGTAACAACCACCTTCCAGAGCAAGACAGAACAATGCACAAAACGTTGGGCCTCACCCAGCCAAGAGGATATTCATTCCTAGAGTCCTCCAGAAAGCTGGGTCCGTTTGAATAGTCTGCATCCATACTTGGGGTTGATAAAACGTGCAGAGCATTTATGGTCCTGCCATGTGTGGTGGGGTAATTAAGATCAAGTCACTGAATCTTTCTGAGCCTTGCCTTCCTCAATTTAAAAGAGCACATGTTGCCTCTGTTGTCAGGTATGCTGTAATACAAAATTAAAGTCCTCAGAACAGTCACTTAGCATGCCTAAAACTTCTTAAGTCTCTCTACTATGAAGACAGACCCAAATAAGAGCTTCTTTTTTAAAGAAAAAAAAAAGAACAGTTCCATAATTTGAACCAGAGGGCTTGAGGCATTTGCCTGAACAAAGTGTGTCATATGCATTCTCTCAGAAACAGGATCAGAGATTTTCTCATAAATGGCCTCACCTTGGGTTTTCAATAGGCAGAATGCAACCCCATAAGACTCCAATTGATAAGACATAGACACTTCATGAAATGTATTATCTCAAAGTGGATTCCCTTTTTTTAAAAGGGGCCTTTAAAAAGAGTCTGTATTTGGATTTAATCTGTCTCCTGTTATAATTTGTACTTACTAATTTATTCTATCAAAACCAATTCACGGGGCATGTAAAGTGTGCTAGTTCAGTCCTCAGTGCCAAATGGGATATAAGAAACTATTAGACATAATTTCCGAATTTAAAACACAGTCAAGGTATAGTGAAGAGGAAAAAAAGCACAAATAAAATATGTAAAATACATTAATCAAAATATAAGACAAAATTTGAAACAACCACTGAGAGCTACCACATCTGCAGCTTCTGGGGCAGAGCAGCCTATAACCCAATTTTTCTGAATCTGTCTAGGGTGGCTTCAGGTGGAGGAAGAGATCACTCCCAGGGTGGTGACACTCCATATCATGCTAATGGCAAGGCTTAGCATCACTTAGGCTGTCAATACAGGTGGTGAAACATGTATGAAGGTGCCCAAGATGCATTTCCTGAAGGACTCTTTGGAAGGTAAAATGGGAAGAGTATCAGACTAATGCCTGATCTATAATCCCAGCCTCCAATCTATTCTCTTGAACTTGAGCCAGATGGAGGGGTACAAGAGTCCTTGCTAATGGAGTTCCCATTGGAGATGAGAGAGGGCTGCTCATTGGTATTGGAGTTTGTGAAGTCTCCTTGGTACAATCCCAAATGTTTGGTGTATTAATCGAATTGCCACATCATTGAAGGACTCAAATATCTTTGACAGTGTTAGTCAGGCACAGCACAACTCATGATAAGATCATCCCTATGATCATCATGAAGGGTATCAGAAGGCAGTGGCAGCTCACCTTCAGTAGGTAACTCTACACCAAGTCTCTCAAAGAGGTATGATAATCATCCCAAAGTCCATGCGCTCTATATCATAGCAGAGATGGCAAATGGCATACCAGAGCTGTTGCCTTCTCCAGAAATGAAGGAAACAGAAGGAGAAAGAGAAGATGATAAAGAGTCTAATCTCCAAAGACAGACTACCAATTTTAGTTGCTGTCCTCCTTCCCCAGCCTCTATAACTCAGACCAGCCTAATTTTCTCATTTTTCCAATCCTATTGACCTTCAGGTTCTAGAATCCAACTGTCTTTTGACTCTGCCACTTGTGAGAACAAAATACCATCCAGAATAGACTGGATAGGTTTGAGAAAGAAACCAGATATGTTTCATTTGGACTTCTATATTTTCACATCCATCAACCAAAAAAAAAAAAATTATGAAAGGTTAATACATGCACAAATACACATACATACACACACTCACACTAGCCTTCCTTAATTTTTTGTTTCTATACATACATACATATGTATAATATATTTAAGAATTAAAGAATAATTTGATTGTATTAAATAAGTAGATTAAATAATGAATGCTAGGGGCACCTGGGTGGTTCAGTGGGTTAAGTCTCTGCCTTTGGCTCAGGTCATGATCTCAGGGTCCTGGGATAGAGCCCCACATCAGGCTCTCTATTCAGCAGTGAGCCAACTCCGCGCCCCCCTGCCCCACTGCCTGCCTCTCTGCCTACTTGTGATCTCTCTATTTCTGTCAAATAAATAAATAAAATCTTTAAAAGGAAGGAAGGAAGGAAGGAAGGAAGGAAAGAAAGAAAGAAAGAAAGAAAGAAAGAAAGAAAGAAAGAAAGAAAGAAAGAGGAGGGAAGGAAGGAAAGAAGGAAGGAAGGAAGAGGGGAAAAAAGCAAGCTGTAAGGTATCCCAAAAATGCAATATTGACATGGTCTGGAATAGATAAATTTTCATAGAAGAAAGGAGAGACTAAAATACAGTTCTGAAAAATGAGGAAGAGTAGAATAAACTGCGAGCACATGGGGGGACATTCTCTATGAGGGTAACAGTTTTTACAGCCTCAGCAAGGCTGCAAAGATGGAATGAATCTCACATTGTGTGAGGTAAGCAGTAGCAAGACTATTTCTCCTTTCCAGCCCTTCAGATCACAATGCCCAGTTCCTGGACCCCAGCCTCCTGACTCTTCCTCTTGCTTTCCTCTTCTCATTCCCATACTCACATCACTTTGACAGGGTGGTTTCCCAAAACACCTAAGCCAGGATGTTCCTTTGTTCTAGCAAAAGAGCCATTAAATACTCCTGCAGTACTTGTTTATCATTTTCCCTCTTTGCTACATCTTAAGGGTTAGCAGGGCAAAGGTTTGCCATAGCCACAGGTATATAACCCAAACAGCACCTAGCACAGAATAGGTTTCAAAGTTGCTGCATGAATGAGCAGATGATTATCAGAGTCTCAACAATGAGATCTCGTCTGCAAATCTAGTCTGGAAAAGTAGTGACATTACAAATACAAAGATGAAAAAAATATATTCTAAGATCTCAAGAACTCAGGGTCTAGTTAGTGGTAGGTTGATGGTAAGACATGCATAAGATGAATCAGAAGGTGATGTTATAAAGAGTTTAGTAGATACACCTGGGGCTGTTGAAAACATGAAAGAAGACATCCGTTCTGCTGAAAGGGTCAGGGTAGGCTTCACAGAGTAGGTGAGCTCTTTGCAAGTCTTAAAATTAGGAGGAGCATTCACCATTGAGCTAAGCAGGAGATCTGAAATAAAACTTAGTGTAGTGAGCAGTCGAGTACATTGGAGCCCAGAGATGCTTTGAATTGCAGGCTTTGTTTTATCTACACAGTCACAGCCAGAGCGTATTGTCACAAGTTGAAGTCTAAATTGCTTTAGATCGCAAGTTCCCAAAGGGTAAGGACCATGTCTTTGCTGTGTTCTCTCAGAATTTCATGTCTCCTGCGCTGTGGGTGTTCAATAAATATTTAATAATAACGAGTTAATTAATTGAGAGCATTCATGTTCCATATGCATGGGTAGAGCCCTCTCTTCGCTTTAATTACTACTGCTTTAATCATCATTAAATAACATTTCTTAGATAGCAATTTGGCTCATTGTTAAACACACAGGTTGCCTGAGTTTCTAGCCCTAAGGTAAATAGCAGTATCAGAGAATAATCCTCTTTGCACTGCGGGTGAATGATTTTGTGACACTCCCCATATAAAACGGAAGCAGGAAAATTCTGAAAGAATCCTTATTGAGAGAGAGCACCTGAGTGAGTGCTGGAAAGGCCATGTGAGATGGGGGAGTATAGGGAATACCCTGGCAGGAACCAAGAACTGAGGGAGCAGTTCCTCACATGGTAGAGGCTGAAATAAAACGAGAAAGAGGTCTTCCAGTAAATGTGGCAGGAATCAGTTGGATTCCTGGCCTGATGGTGGTGTCCAGGGAGTGGATCACACAGGAAGTGCAGCTACTGGTGAGGGTGCTCCAGACCAAATGAACCCAGCAGCTCTGGGGCAGAGAGTAGAAACACATATGTATATCTGAGCACCCTCGCCAGCAGATTGTCCAGGACTAGACTGTCTCAGATTGTAAAGGGCCAGTCTCACCTCAGCGGAGCAAAGATAAAAGGCAGTCATGACTCTGACCAGCAGAAGCTTGGAGAGCAGTAAATTGTAATACGGAGTACTAGCGTCATGCTCCAGTGCAAATCTAAGTCAGATAATGGAACAGCAGTGAAGAGAAGGTAATAGTTGGGGAGGAGGAGGACACAGGAGCAGAGGTAATCACATTTACAGCTTTCTCATAAGCACAAGTGGACAAAGTATTTATGAAAGCAGGAAGACCAACTTTCTGCCTTCAGTGTTATCCAGGGTCCAGCATACAACAGGCAATCACTACGGGTCAAGTATGAGACTGGGGCTTTCAGGCAATGTGTCTGGACTATCTTAATTCATGCTAATAGGTATTAAATATTGGTTTCTAGTTTTCCATTCTTGCCACAGCAGATTCTATTATTCACAAAGAATCCAGAGTGGTATTTTTAAAATGCAACTCAGATTGTATTATTCTCCTGTGTAAAACTCCCCAGTGGCTTCCCACAGTATAGCTCTGTGATTATTGTTGTACGGGAGTCTCCAACACAAAAGCCTAGAGGGACCAAATTGTAAGTGTTAAACTTATATTAGGAGATTGAACTGACCTCTCAGATTTAGTGTGCATGTGACAACCTTAAAGGGTACTCTTGCTCCTTACCTCTAGCTATGTTTTGGCATGTGGGAATGTGAACTCATATTTGCTAGAACTTCTAGTTTTCCAACACAAATGGGATATCTTTATTTTCAAGTGAAATCTAATTTGAAATGTTGGATCAAATTTATAAAATATAGTGTATGCCAAGCAAAATGTATCTGCATGATGGTACTGTCTTCTAGCTGCCAATTTGCCTCCTGTGGGATAGGACCTAAGCCAGTCTACAATTGGTGTCAATTCACGTTATCTCACAAATGCTGAAATAGGGTTAAAATTTTAGGAAATGTAATCGGTGCCGTGAAAAGCAAAAAGCCAAGTCACAGGGCAAAATGTATATCTGCAGAATCTAGAGAATAGCATCAAGGGCTGAAGATAAAAGATTAAGGCAGGAGAGTTCATTGGAACCTATAGTATGTCACAGCAGCAAAGAGAGGTTCATGCAGCCACTGATTCTTCATAACTTCCTAAAGCAAAAAAGTCAAACTAATGAGATTGCCTTGCCAGGGCCTTACTTCTTACTTAATATACCTGGTTGACAATCAGGCAACTTCATCCTCAGTATTCATATATGAAGAAACAAAATAACTCAAAACAAGCAAGTGCATATTATTAACCAAATTCTCGGAATACTATTCCATCTCTCCAGGCAGTTGAATGGATACCTGGGTTACAGAAAGTATGGCCTTACTGAGTGGGATACAAAAGTGTACTTCTTGGTGATGATGCCCAAAGCCGAACTACTACCACAGGGGAGATAAAAAATGGGTACTTAATACAGCTAAGGAATAATACCAATGAGTATCTGAAGCAAGTCCAAACTAAGAGACATGATTAGTCAATAATGGGAAAGTTCAGAAGCTTGGAGAGGATGAGAACAGGTTAAGTATGATCAGAAAAGTCTTCAGAGAGAAGGCAGAACTTGAGATAAGAAATATACTGATATATTGTTTCCATATCTTGGCTATTGTAAATAATGGTGCAATGGACATGGGAGTACATGGATCTTTGCAAATGTGCATTTCTCTATCTGTGGATAAATACCCAGTGGTGGAATAGCTGGACCATAAGGTAGTTCTATTCTTAATTTTTTGAGGATTCTCTGTACCCTTTTCCACAATGGCTGCACCAATTTACAGTCCTGCCAGCAGGGTTTGAGTGTACCCTTTCCTCCACAACCTCCCCAACACTTATTTCTTTTATTTTGTTCAGTATAGTTGACACACAGTGTTACATTGGTTACACATACACAACATAGTGACTTGATTTCTCTTTATGTTATGCTATGCTCACCCCAAGCGTAGCTACCATCTATCATCCTAAAACCCTGTTACGATATCATTGACTATGTTCCCTACGCTGTGCCTTTTGTCCCTGTGAATTATCTATTCCATATCTGGAAGCCTGTATCTCCCACTCCCTTTCACCCATTTTTCCTATTCCCCCACTCCTCTTCTCTCTGGTAATCATCATTTTGTTTTTCTGTACTTATAGGTCTGACAACCTAAATGTCCATCAATGGATGAATGGAAAAAGACACACACACACACACACACACACACACACACACGCACAGAGACAGAAAAGAATAAAATCTTGCCATTTGCAACTGCATGGATGGACCTTGAGAATATTATGTTATCGGGAATAGGTTAGAAACACTTATTTGTGGAGCATAACAAATAGCATGGAGGACAAGGGGAGTTAGAGAGGAGAAGGGAGTTGAGGGAAATTGGAAGGGGAAGTGAACTATGAGAGACTATGGACTCTGAAAAACAACCTGAGGGTTTTGAAGGGGCAGGGGGTGGGAGGTTGGGGGAACCAGGTGATGGGTATAGGAGAGGGCACGGATTGCATGGAGCACTGGGTGTGGTGCAAAAAACATAACAACTGTTATGCTGAAAATAAATTTTTAAAAAAAGAAGGATAAAGACAAATACCATATAATTTCCCTTATATGTGGAACCTAAAAAACAAAAACAAATTAACCCCATCTGTACCCCAATATTTATAGCAGCAATGGCCACAGTCGCCAAACTGTTGAAAGAACCAAGATGCCCTTCAACAGACGAATGGATAAGGAAGGTGTGGTCCATATACACTATGGAGTATTATGCCTCCATCAGAAAGGATGAATACCCAACTGTTGTAGCAACATGGACGGGACTGGAAGAGATTATACTGAGTGAAATAAGTCAAGCAGAGAGAGTCAATTATCATATGGTTTCACTTATTTGTGGAGTATAACAAATAGCATGGAGGACAAGGGGTGTTAGAGAGGAGACGGGAGTTGGGGTAAATTGGAAGGGGAGGTGAATCATGAGAGACTATAGACTCTGAAAAACAATCTGAAGGGTTTGAAGTGGCGGGGGGGGGGGTGGAAGGTTGGGGTACCAGGTGGTGGGTATTATAGAGGGCACAGATTGCATGGAGCACTGGGTGTGGTGAAAAAATAATGAATACTGTTTTTCTGAAAATAAATAAATTAATTTATAAAGTTAAAAAAAAATTAACAAACAAAACAAACACCAACAAACTCATAGGTAAAGAAAATAGATGGACAGTCACCAGAGCAAAAGCAAGTTGGGAGGTGAGTAAAAGGGCTAATGGTGATCAGTTGTAAGGTGACAGATGGCAACAAGACTTTTGGCAGTCATCATATTGTAGTGTACACAGATGTTGATTTATAATGTTGTACACCTGTAACTTATATAATAAATCAAAAATGACCAACAAATGTTTATTTTATACTAGATATGGCTGCAGATATTGCAAATCTAAGAGAGAGGAAAACAATGTCTTCATGGAGTTTCTATTCCAGTGTAGAAAAATAAACAATAAACAAGTTGACAAATAATTGTAGGCAGTTATTAGTGCTGCAAAGAAAGTTTTAAAAGGGCTCTAGGATATAAAGGAATTTGAAAGCTAGGTACTTCCTAGGCATCTATAACCTAAGTGATGGAAAGGAACCAGTCAGGTGAAGGTCTCAGGGGAAAACATCTCAGAAATAGCAGGTATAAGGAGAGAATGAGCTTTGTGTGTTTAAAAAAAGGTTGTGGGAGAAGGGTAGGCCTATGAGATGAGATCAGAGTGGTCATCAAGTAGGGTCCTACAGCATTTAAAGGCATAGTAAGGATTTGAGTTTTGTCCTATTTTTTGTTGTTTTTTTTTTTTTGTTTATTTTACAGAGAAAGAAAACTTTTTAATTAAATTTATTTATTTTCAGCATAACAGTATTCATTATTTTTTCACCACACCCAGTGCTCCATGCAATCTGTGCCCTCTATAATACCCGCCACCTGGTACCCCAACCTCCCACTCCCCTGCCACTTCAAACCCCTCAGATTGTTTTTCAGAGTCTATAGTCTCTCATGATTCACCTCCCCTTCCAATTTACCCCAACTCCCTTCTCCTCTCTAACTCCCCATGTCCTCCATGCTATTTGTTATGCTCCACAAATAAGTGAAACCATATGATAATTGACTCTCTTTGCTTGTCTTATTTTTTTTAAGTGGATAGTCATTAGAGTGCTATAGTCAGGAAAGTGATAGGATATAAACAATACTTTTAAAAGATCACACTTCCAGTTATATGGGGAAATGACCTTAACATTAAAAAATAAAGACAGTATACCAGGCAAAAGAGTAAAGGGACTTGAGGTGTGTTTTGACAGTAATGAGTTGTTATAAGACGGGACCATGAAATACAAAATTTTGAATGCCAGCTTTGGGAATTAATTCAATCCCTGAAGAGAGGATTGAGGTTCCTGACCGTAAGATTAGTGTAATAGTAGAGCAATAATCTATTTACTTGTTGTTACCTATTTCCCTCTACTAGAACATAAACTTCATGACATACTTTATCTTATTCTCCAGCACCCCATCACCATCACTATCATCAACACAAAACTATAAGCACCTGGAAGGCAGACACCAGGCTAATCTGACTTTGAATACACAGTTATTAGCACACAGTAGACTCTCAACAAGCGATTAATGAATGCAATGAATGAATAAATGATAGAGGGATGTATTAAACATAAATTAGATTTCGTGGAGAGAGATGGGGATGAGCCAATGAGGTTGCTACAATAATACAGATTTGATGAGTTAAGGCACAAAACCGAGAAAAAAGATGGAATAAAGGACAAGAAAACCATCTATATTTTGAGGAGAATCAACAGAACTTGGAGACGGTGGTGACCTGCTGATTATAAAACTGAACAAGAAGTTGCAGGAGACTGCAACATTATAGCAGAGTAGATGTCATACCCATTCCACACATCCCTGTTCTGTTCCCTGTCCAGTTTGCTATCCTGGTCTACAGAGATGGTAAAACTGAAAACCACTTTTCCCAGGGCCTAGGATTATGAGTGTGATATAGATTTGGCCAATTAGATGCTATTTGCATAATATGTGAATGCATAATTGGAGACCACACTGTCTGCTTTTGTTGTTTTGTTGGCAAGCTCAGTCATGGAGGCATTTAGGGGTTTTTTGTTTTTTTTGTTTTTGTTTTCAATTTTTTATTTTTTATTTATTTTTTTAAAGATTTTATTTATTTGACAGAGAGAGAGAAATCACAAGTAGGCAGAGAGGCAGGCAGAGAGAGAGAGGGGAGGAAGCAGACTCCCTGCAGAGCAGAGAGCCCGATGCGGGGCTCGATCCCAGGACCCTGGGATCATGACCTGAGCCGAAGGCGGAGGCTTTAACCCGCTGAGCCACCCAGGCGCCCCTAATTTTTTATTTTTTATAAACATATATTTTTATCCCCAGGGGTACAGGTCCTAGATGTCCGTCAACAGATGAATGGATCAAGAAGATGTGGTATATATACACAATGGAATACTATGCAGCCATCAAAAGAAATGAAATCTTGCCATTTGCAACAACATGGACGGAACTAGAGCATTTAGGGGTTTTGTGTCTACATTTAGCAGAGAGGTGTCAGAGTCCAGGCAACAGCTTCATGTGTGTCTAGAGTCAGGGAACAGGGCTTCCGTTATGCTGATGTGCATTATACCAAGTTACCAGGTTCAGTTGTTGTCCTAAGAGTGAAAGAGTAATAGCTTCTCAATTATAGCACTTTGCTTATGATGGCCACTTTCAGGACACGACAGCATCAGATTGTGATAGTATTGGCTACTGTGAGGAATCAGCAGCTCCCTCAGTGGGCAGACACAGTATGGTGGCCTTGGGGGCTCTTCCTAAAAGCTTGGCAATTATTCTGTTTCTTCAGCCCTCAGACTGATTCTATAAGTTACTCTCATAATAAGGCCCTTCTTTCTTTTTTTTTTTTAAGATTTTATTTATTTATTTGACAGACAGAGATCACAAGTAAGCAGAGAGAGAGGCAGAGAGAGGAGGAAGCAGGCTCCCTGCTGCACAGAGAGCCTGATGCGGTGATCGATCCCAGGACCCTGGGATCATGACCTGAGCTGAAGGCAGAGGCTTTAACCTACTGAGCCACTCAGGTGTCCCAAGGCCCTTATTTTTTAAATTAGCTGGAGAGGATTCTGTTTTCTGTAACTGAACAGCAAGAAATATAATGACTACTTCTGGATCTGAACTTGGGACACAAGAAAGGAAAAGTCAAGAAGATGAGAAGATGGTAGAGATAGAAAGAAAAAGGAAGACATTCTCCCACCTTGGAGGAGTAGAAATAGGAAGTATGACAAGAGGGAAACTGAGCCACAACAGGATAGAAAACCTTGAGCCAGCTACAAAGCAACAAGTAAGGATGAACAAACATCCTGGGAATGGAGCACAGAAGTTCTGAGTAGACCACACCATCAAGGAGGAGATTTGAAGGCAGGTAGCACCCTGCTAGAGGATAAGAGCTTCCAACAGGGTCTCTGAAAACAGACTCTTTGGAAAGCCTTCCCATAACTATTTAGATGAATTCAAATGGCCTGTGTACATGTTTTGAATATTGTCCCAAGAAGGAAATGTGGGATTGAGCCATTGGATATGGTGACTGCCTTGCTTGTGAGCCAGCGCTCCAGGGGCTACTGCCAGGGTAATGCAGCAGAAATGCATAGAAACACACAGTAGGTACCAAGAAAACACAGGTCATCCTGGAAGCTTCCACTAGATAAAAGAAGGACAAAAATCCTTTCCCAACAGAATTTGAGCGGTCTAGGAAAATACCACAGAATGAGATACTGGAAATTGTTTTCTCAGTGGAAATCAGAATGATTTTCAGAGTTAGGGAACTCTGAGTTTAGCAATGTCTTGGGTTTCCAGACTGTTTTTGCCAACTTTCAACCAAGGATTCAACAGGGAAGGATATGATGGATGTAGGATAAAAGAAAGGCAGAGATGCATGTAACTATGAATCTGCAAATGGGTCTTACAAGTGTTTAAGCTTTTTCCTTGTATTAATTTGTTCATGCTTTTGTTGCTGTGTGTTTACCCTGACCCATGTTGCAAAGGACTTGAAGAATTGTGTGACATATTTAGTCATTTGTATACTTTTATTTTTAGAAGTATGTGTTGGTAATAATTATCTTGATAATACATAGAATCTGTGTCTCCAATCCTGCATCTTTGTCCATTCTCTCTCTGCTGAATTTGTAAAGAACTTCTAACAAAAGCAAACAAAATATGCAAACATCAACATGTTGAACACTCTTAGGCATCGCTGTCATATAGAAAATTATTTAAATCACCTATTCCAACATGCTCATTGTGCCAATCATACCACCGCCATAAATTGTATTATAA
Organism: Mustela lutreola; assembly: GCF_030435805.1. Taxonomy (NCBI): domain Eukaryota; kingdom Metazoa; phylum Chordata; class Mammalia; order Carnivora; family Mustelidae; genus Mustela; species Mustela lutreola. Next base: position 28,706,448 of record NC_081300.1, on the reverse strand, counting down.
AAGAGAACACGCACACATACACAGTTGATGTTCCCACTTCAACATGATGTTCCCACTGCCAAAGGCTCACAGGCAGACAAAAATACAGGTTACAATTTGCTGCCAGGTGTCAGGACTGAATATGACAGAACTGTTGGGTGGGTGATTTCACTTGTCCTTTCTAAAGTTGCGGTCTCTGGCATCTTGGGGATAACTATGGTGCTCTCTCTAGAAAGCAAGGGACTGGGGGAGAGAGATGAACTGTTAAATCTTTCCAATGCATCTTAGTATAAAATCCCAATATTCTTTTTTTTTTTTTTTTTTTTTTTTTTTAATTTTTTATTTTTTATAAACATATATTTTTTATATACATATATTTTTATCCCCAGGTCTGTGAATCACCAGGTTTACACACTTCACAGCACTCACCAAATCACATACCCTCCCCAATGTCCATAATCCCACCCCCTTCTCCCCAACCCCCTCCCCCCGGCAACCCTCAGTTTGTTTTGTGAGATTAAGAGTCACTTATGGTTTGTCTCCCTCCCAATCCCATCTTGTTTCATTTATTCTTCTACCCACTTAAGCCTCCATGTTGCATCACCACTTCCTCATATCAGGGAGATCATATGATAGTTGTCTTTCTCTGCTTGACTTATTTCGCTAAGCATGATACGCTCTAGTTCCATCCATGTTGTTGCAAATGGCAAGATTTCATTTCTTTTGATGGCTGCATAGTATTCCATTGTGTATATATACCACATCTTCTTGATCCATTCATCTGTTGATGGACATCTAGGTTCTTTCCATAGTTTGGCTATTGTGGACATTGCTGCTATAAACATTCGGGTGCATGTGTCCCTTTGGATCACTACGTTTGTATCTTTAGGGTAAATACCCAATAGTGCAATTGCTGGGTCATAGGGCAGTTCTATTTTCAACATTTTGAGGAACCTCCATGCTGTTTTCCAGAGTGGCTGCACCAGCTTGCATTCCCACCAACAGTGTAGGAGGGTTCCCCTTTCTCCGCATCCTCGCCAGCATCTGTCATTTCCTGACTTGTTGATTTTAGCCATTCTGACTGGTGTGAGGTGATATCTCATTGTGGTTTTGATTTGTATTTCCCTGATGCCGAGTGATATGGAGCACTTTTTCATGTGTCTGTTGGCCATCTGGATGTCTTCTTTGCAGAAATGTCTGTTCATGTCTTCTGCCCATTTCTTGATTGGATTATTTGTTCTTTGGGTGTTGAGTTTGCTAAGTTCTTTATAGATTCTGGACACTAGTCCTTTATCTGATATGTCGTTTGCAAATATCTTCTCCCATTCTGTCAGTTGTCTTTTGATTTTGTTAACTGTTTCCTTTGCTGTGCAAAAGCTTTTGATCTTGATGAAATCCCAGTAGTTCATTTTTTCCCTTGCTTCCCTTGCCTTTTGCGTTGTTCCTAGGAAGATGTTGCTGCGGCAGAGGTCGAAGAGGTTGCTGCCCGTGTTCTCCTCAAGGATTTTGATGGATTCCTTTCGTACATTGAGGTCCTTCATCCATTTTGAGTCTATTTTTGTGTGTGGTGTAAGGAAATGGTCCAATTTCATTTTTCTGCATGTGGCTGTCCAATTTTCCCAGCACCATTTATTGAAAAGGCTGTCTTTTTTCCATTGGACATTCTTTCCTGCTTTGTCGAAGATTAGTTGACCATAGAGTTGAGGGTCTATTTCTGGGCTCTCTATTCTGTTCCATTGATCTATGTGTCTGTTTTTGTGCCAGTACCATGCTGTCTTGATGATGACAGCTTTGTAATAGAGCTTGAAGTCCGGAATTGTGATGCCACCAACGTTGGCTTTCTTTTTCAATATCCCTTTGGCTATTCGAGGTCTTTTCTGGTTCCATATAAATTTTAGAATTATTTGTTCCATTTCTTTGAAAAAGATGGATGGTACTTTGATAGGAATTGCATTAAATGTGTAGATTGCTTTAGGTAGCATAGACATTTTCACAATATTTATTCTTCCAATCCAGGAGCATGGAACATTTTTCCATTTCTTTGTGTCTTCCTCAATTTCTTTCATGAGTACTTTATAGTTTTCTGAGTATAGATTCTGTGTCTCTTTGGTTAGGTTTATTCCTAGGTATCTTATGGTTTTGGATGCAATTGTAAATGGGATTGACTCCTTAATATCTCTTTCTTCTGTCTTGCTGTTGGTATAGAGAAATGCAACTGATTTCTGTGCATTGATTTTATATCCTGACACTTTACTGAATTCCTGTATAAGTTCTAGCAGTTTTGGAGTGGAGTCTTTTGGGTTTTCCACATATAGTATCATATCATCTGCGAAGAGTGATAATTTGACTTCTTCTTTGCCGATTTGGATGCCTTTAATTTCCTTTTGTTGTCTGATTGCTGAGGCTAGGACCTCTAGTACGATGTTGAATAGCAGTGGTGATAATGGACATCCCTGCCGTGTTCCTGACCTTAGCGGAAAAGCTTTCAGTTTTTCTCCATTGAGAATGATATTTGCGGTGGGTTTTTCATAGATGGCTTTGATGATATTGAGGTATGTGCCCTCTATCCCTACACTTTGAAGAGTTTTGATCAGGAAGGGATGTTGTACTTTGTCAAATGCTTTTTCAGCATCTATTGAGAGTATCATATGGTTCTTGTTCTTACTTTTATTGATGTGTTGTATCACATTGACTGATTTGCGGATGTTGAACCAACCTTGCAGCCCTGGAATAAATCCCACTTGGTCGTGGTGAATAATCTTTTTAATGTACTGTTGAATCCGATTGGCTAGTATTTTGTTGAGTATTTTCGCATCTGTGTTCATCAAGGATATCGGTCTATAGCTCTCTTTTTTGGTGGGATCCTTGTCTGGTTTTGGGATCAAGGTGATGCTGGCCTCATAAAATGAGTTTGGAAGTTTTCCTTCCATTTCTATTTTTTGGAACAGTTTCAGGAGAATAGGAATTAGTTCTTCTTTAAATGTTTGGTAGAATTCCCCCGGGAAGCCGTCTGGCCCTGGGCTTTTGTTTGTTTGGAGATTTTTAATGACTGTTTCAATCTCCTTACTGGTTATGGGTCTGTTCAGGCTTTCTATTTCTTCATGGTTCAGTTGTGGTAGTTTATATGTTTCTAGGAATGCATCCATTTCTTCCAGATTGTCAAATTTATTGCCGTAGAGTTGCTCATAGTATGTTCTTATAATAGTTTGTATTTCCTTGGTGTTAGTTGTGATCTCTCCTCTTTCATTCATGATTTTATTTATTTGGGTCCTTTCTCTTTTCTTTTTGATAAGTCGGGCCAGGGGTTTATCAATTTTATTAATTCTTTCAAAGAACCAGCTCCTAGTTTCGTTGATTTGTTCTATTGTTTTTTTGGTTTCTATTTCATTGATTTCTGCTCTGATCTTTATGATTTCTCTTCTCCTGCTGGGCTTAGGGTTTCTTTCTTGTTCTTTCTCCAGCTCCTTTAGGTGTAGGGTTAGGTTGTGTACCTGAGACCTTTCTTGTTTCTTGAGAAAGGCTTGTACCGCTATATATTTTCCTCTCAGGACTGCCTTTGTTGTGTCCCACAGATTTTGAACCGTTGTATTTTCATTATCATTTGTTTCCATGATTTTTTTCAATTCTTCTTTAATTTCCCGGTTGACCCATTCATTCTTTAGAAGGATACTGTTTAGTCTCCATGTATTTGGGTTCTTTCCAAACTTCCTTTTGTGGTTGAGTTCTAGCTTTAGAGCATTGTGGTCTGAAAATATGCAGGGAATGATCCCAATCTTTTGATACCGGTTGAGTCCTGATTTAGGACCGAGGATGTGATCTATTCTGGAGAATGTTCCATGTGCACTAGAGAAGAATGTGTATTCTGTTGCTTTGGGATGAAATATTCTGAATATATCTGTGATGTCCATCTGGTCCAGTGTGTCATTTAAGGCCTTTATTTCCTTGCTGATCTTTTGCTTGGATGACCTGTCCATTTCAGTGAGGGGAATATTAAAGTCCCCTACTATTATTGTATTGTTGTTTATGTGTTTCTTTGATTTTGTTATTAATTGGTTTATATAGTTGGCTGCTCCCACGTTGGGGGCATATATATTTAAAATTGTTAAATCTTCTTGTTGGACAGACCCTTTGAGTATGATATAGTGTCCTTCCTCATCTCTTATTACAGTCTTTGGCTTAAAATCTAATTGATCTGATATAAGGATTGCCACTCCTGCTTTCTTCTGATGTCCATTAGCATGGTAAATTCTTTTCCACCCCCTCACTTTAAATCTGGAGGTGTCTTCGGGCTTAAAATGTGTTTCTTGGAGGCAACATATAGATGGGTTTTGTTTTTTTATCCATTCTGATACCCTGTGTCTTTTGACAGGGGCATTTAGCCCATTCACATTCAGGGTAACTATTGAGAGATATGAATTTAGTGCCATTGTATTGCCTGTAAGGTGACTGTTACTGTATATGGTCTCTGTTCCTTTCTGATCTACCACTTGTAGGCTCTCTCTTTGCTTAGAGGACCCCTTTCAATATTTCCTGTAGAGCTGGTTTGGTATTTGCAAATTCTTTCAGTTGTTGTTTGTCCTGGAAGCTTTTAATCTGTCCTTCTATTTTCAATGATAGCCTAGCTGGATATAGTATTCTTGGCTGCATGTTTTTCTCGTTTAGTGCTCTGAAAATATCATGCCAGCTCTTTCTGGCCTGCCAGGTCTCTGTGGATAAGTCAGCTGCCAATCTAATATTTTTACCATTGTATGTTACAGACTTCTTTTCCCGGGCTGCTTTCAGGATTTTCTCTTTGTCATTGAGACTTGTAAATTTTACTATTATGTGACGGGGTGTGGGCCTATTCTTATTTATTTTGAGGGGCATTCTCTGAACCTCCTGAATTTTGATGCTTGTTCCCTTTGCCATATTGGGGAAATTCTCCCCAATAATTCTCTCCAGTATACCTTCTGCTCCCCTCTCACTTTCTTCTTCTTCTGGAATCCCAATTATTCTAATGTTGTTTCGTCTTATGGTGTCACTTATTTCTCGAATTCTCCCCTCGTGGTCCAGTAGCTGTTTGTCCCTCTTTTGATCAGCTTCTTTATTCTCTGTCATTTGGTCTTCTATATCACTAATTCTTTCTTCTGCCTCATTTATCCTAGCAGTGAGAGCCTCCATTTTTGATTGCACCTCATTAATAGCTTTTTTGATTTCAACTTGGTTAGATTTTAGTTCTTTTATTTCTCCAGAAAGGGCTTTTATATCTCTCGAGAGGGTTTCTCTAATATCTTCCATGCCTTTTTCGAGCCCGGCTAGAACCTTGAGAATTGTCATTCTGAACTCTAGATCTGACATATTACCGATGTCTGTATTGATTAGGTCCCTAGCCTTCGGTACTGCCTCTTGTTCTTTTTTTTGTGGTGAATTTTTACGTCTTGTCATTTTGTCCAGATAAGAGTAAATGAAGGGGCAAGTAAAATACTAAAAGGGTGGCAACAACCCCAGGAAAATATGCTTTAGCCAAATTAGAAGAGATCCAAAATCGTGAGTGGGGAGAAAGGGGATAAAAAGAGGTTCAAAAAGGAAGAAAGAAAAAAGAAAAAAAAAAAAAAGAGAAAAGAATTTTTTTTAAAAAAGAAAACACCTAAGAAAAATGTAAAAAAATATATATATATATTAGATAAACTAGTAAAAAATCGTTAAAAAAGAAAAAGGTAACAGTTTAAAAAAAAAAAAATTTTACCCGAAGGCGAGAAAAAAAAAAAAAATGAAAAAGAAAAAATTAAATTAACTGCAAGACTAAAAAAAATCACAGGAAAAAAGCCATGAGTTCCGTGCTTGGCTTTCTCCTCCTCTGGAATTCTGCTGCTCTCCTTGGTATTGAAACCGCACTTCTTGGTAGGTGAACTTGGTCTCGGCTGGATTTCTTGTTGATCTTCTGGGGGAGGGGCCTGTTGTAGTGATTCTCAAGTGTCTTTGCCCCAGGCGGAATTACACCGCCCTTACCCGGGGCCGGGGTGAGTAATCCGCTCGGGTTTGCTTTCAGGAGCTTTTGTTCCCTGAGCGCTTTCCGTAGAGTTCCAGAGGACGGGAATACAAATGGCAGCCTCCTGGTCTCTGGCCCGGAGGAGCCGAGAGCCCAGGGCCGCACTCCTCAGTGCACCCTCAGAGAACAGCGCCCAGTTACTCCCGTCTGCCTGACCTCCGGCCCCGCTCCGAGCTCACCGAGCCTGCAACCGGTTCAAGGTAACACGGAGCTGCGAGCTTACTGTCGGCTCTGCCTCTGTAGCCGGCTTTCCCGTTCCAATACCCGCAAGCTCTGCGACACTCAGACACCCCCGATCCTTCTGTGACCCTGCGGGACCTGAGGCCACGCTGACCCCGCGTGGGCTTCGCCCCGGTTTAGCCTCTGGAGCGATGTCCCTCCGCGGAACAGACTTTTAAAAGTCCTGATTTTGTGCGCGGTTGCTCCGCCGCTTGCCGGGAGCCGGCCCCTCCCCCCGGGGTCTATCTTCCCGTCGCTTTGGATTCACTTCTCCGCCGGTCCTACCTTTCAGAAAGTGGTTGTTTTTCTGTTTCCAGAATTGCTGTTCTTCTTCTCTTCGATCTGCCGATGGATTTTCAGGTGTTTGCAATCTTTAGATAAGCTATCTAGCTGATCTCCGGCTAGCTGAAGCAGTCTCAGCTTGCTACTTCTCCGCCATCTTGACTCCTCCCCCTAAAATCCCAATATTCTAATGAGATTTTCAGTTTGGGTGTTTTGACACAAAGCCCATAAGCTTCATGTGAACCCTTCCAAACTGTGCACCACAGTATTCTATATCATGTAGGTGCTGGCCACTTTATCACAGAAGTTTAGAGCTGGAAAGGATAATAAGTGCTTGACAAGGGGTTAAAAAGCCAGATTTCCACATCTCCTACTTGTGTGGCTCACCATGAGCATTTCCATGAAGTAGATTTTATCTTTCAAAACAAATCAGTGATGACAAAAGTAGTATGATGGGCTGGTCCATGTCACAATGGAGAGCCTGTGATTCTCTTCTCTCAGAACCAGAGAGGTCTCATCAAAACTAGACTCTAGGAGTTAAAGCATCTTTATAAACCCACTTTCTTGCAAAGATGATGATAACGACAGTAATTTTATAGGTTGAATTGTGCCCCACTAAAATCTGTATGTTAGAGTTCTAACCCCCAGTACCTCATTAGTAAACTTATTTGGAAATAGGAGGGTTGCAGATATAATTAGTTAAATTAAAATGAGGTCATACTGGAATAGGGTGGGCCCCTAATCCAATATAACTCATATATCTGTATAAATGGAGGAAATTTGAACACACACGTGCACACACAGAAAGAACATCATGTAAAGATGAAGGCAAAGATCTACAAGCTAAGGAATACCAAAGACCACCAGCAAGCCAGCCAAAGTTAGGAAAGAAAAATGGAACAGATTCTCTCTCACAGCCCTAAGAATCAACCCTGCTAGTACCTACATTAAGGACTCCCAGCCTTCAGAAACATGACACAGTAATTTTGTACTGCTTAAACCCCCAAGTCTGTGGTACTCTGTTATGATAACTGTAGAAAACCAATTCAGGAAAAAATTCTAACAATAAAAATCTAATAACATTAGCAGCATTGTATAGCATTTTGAAGGTTCCTTCTCCAAGTCAAAGAAGAAGGTAGGACAGGTTTTTGTTTTAACTTAACTGATGGAAGTAACAGGAGTTTCCCCCAGCTTACATCAAAAGGTCATGGAAGAGCAGGAGACTGAAATTATGAGTTCTCAGAATTGACTTTCTAAGGTTTTGTGACAGCTGGTAGCCCTACCTGTGTTGAGGAAAAGAAGACACAGAAAGGAAGAATACAGCGCAAAGACATCCACTGTTCTTCCAGGTCTACTTTTTAAGATTAGCTGTTAATCTTCAACAAGAAAATATTGTGGGGAATGGTCTCTATGAACTCAGACCTGAGTGGGAACATGGGAGGTGAACTAACACTGACAACAATATAATAACTCACTGCACAGGTAGAAAGACGCTGGAAAAGAGCTTCCTATGAGCCCTCTAACTTTAGTATTCCATGGATAAACTAGAGACCTTCTAGCTTTGGTCTCCCTACAGCTCTTGGGCTGTACCACATGCCTCTCACATGGGGCTTGCTTTGTCCTGGCACCTGATGACAGCAGGCCAGAGTTGAAGGGGAATGAGTGCATCACTACAACCTGAAAATGTCAGAACATACTCCAGCTGCCCCAGCTTCCTTAGAAATCCCTTCTGGTTTTTCACCCAGGCCTTTATCTAATCTTCCAAAGAATCTTTTACAGTGTTATTGCATATCCTCTCTGGGAATAATAAGCAAAGCAAATTTACTTTTCACTGTGTTAAGTGTAATGACTATTGATTTATTCTGAAATTGCCTCTTTAGACCATTCCATCTCGCCATGTCAAAGTGATCCCTCGATTTCTTATATCCCAGATTTGGTGAAAAAAAAAAAAATCCTTTCTTTCCCATCCCCTAAATGAGTTTGTGATTTGTACCCTTCTTCTGTTAAACTACCCATCAATGTCACAGCTACTTAGTCTCTCAATTCTGTTGGCTCATTATTCACCAATCAAGTATTGAAAAATTTCCTTATGTAATTCCCTGGCCAAGCCCTGGTGACACAAAGATAAACAAAACACTATCTGTTCTCAAGTAGTTCCACTCTCTAGGGGCAGAATTACAATGGAATGGGATGCTGACTGGGCCTGAGCCAAACCAACCAGAATGTGATTTGGGCTCTGGGAGAACAAGCAGAGCATGTGGGTTTCACTCAAAGTTGGACCTTGTGCTGATCAGAGTTCTCTGCAAACAGCAGAAGAAAATTCTGGCTTATTTAAGTACAGGAGGGAGGGGTTGTATTACTGGAATGGCTTTGGGAAGCCTCAAGAGATCAAAAACAGGCTTCAGAAAGCTAGGAGCAAAGTCTGTTCCTGGTATTTGATGAGCAGGAGTTGTTCTCAGAGTGACTGCTCAGTTATTCCCGGTCCTTGGATCATTCCACTTTAAGACACAGATCCAAAAGAGAGTCTTGTTTGCTGGACCTTGGTTCTAAACCCACCTCTTTTCCAGGAAGACCAGACCACCTTACAGACTTTGTGTTCATATTGCATCCATTCATGGATAAGCAGTTCCTTACAAATTAAAAAATAATAATAATAAATAAATTTAAAAAATAAATCACAGGGCTGACATTAGAGCAAGAAATCACTTTCAGAGAGAGCCTATAAGAGATGTCCACAAGAGGAACTAGAATAGTCTGGGACGGTGGAGAAGACTCCTGGGAGGAAATGGACAAGAGCAAAATTTTAAAGAAAAGTAAGAGTTAGTGTGATAGATGCAAGAGAAAAGCAGGAAGGAAAGTTCTCTGAACAGTGCAGACCAAAGCATAAACCAAGCCCTGAGGACAAGCTGGAATATTTTACTGAGTGACAAGAAAGCAGGCGGGTGGGGGGCAGCCATAGTTGGGAGCCAGATTGTGGATGAGACACCCTGCCTTTGATGTAATGGCACAGGTATATGAAAGATGAGAGAAAACCACGCAAAACTGAACATAAGGCTCAGTGTGTCAGCAATGTAAAAGGCAGGCAAGAAATAAGAAATAAGCATAAAATGATGCACAGGGCCAAGCATATGGTTAACGCTTAGTGAGTATTAGTTCCATTATCATTACAATCCATAAAATGGGTTATATCAGTGTCTTCTTCAGAGGTTTGTCTGAGAACTCAGGGAGCTAGGGATGTGAAGCAGATGACATATAGCAGTTGTGTTTCCAGTGTGTGCCCTACTTCTGTTTCCATTCTTGCAATAATTTAAGTCAAAATGATTGAAAATAGCCACATGACCTGAGGTGATTGTGCTGAGAATAGAAAGAAGAAAAGAGAATGAGGGACTAAGGTGAGCAGTTACCACAGGACATGAGAAGGCAAGAAGTCTAAAACCCTCCAGGGTTCTGAGGTGGGAGGCTGAGTAGATACTGGTATTATTCACCAAGACAGGAAAGGTGAGGGAAAGGAGACATGCTTGGTTTGGCATTTGTAGTGTAAACTATGCCAGCTTTGGGTTTTGGATGGTAGAGAACATCCGTGGGTGGTGGTCCTGTGTGGCTCTGGCCTTTCCTCCCCTACCAGTGTTCATGGGAACAGAATGGCCAAAGTGGAGACTACTGGACAGGGCACAGAAATTCAAACTGACAATGAGGGTACCAAGTCATATGACCTGATCTGATATAAACCATTTTTAACCTTATCCTCAAATCCTTTTACTACACTGCACTTCCAAGGTACACCATGTCCTTTTAATTTAAATTCCCATGGAAATCTCCCACCTCGTGGTATCTCTCGTAAATAAACCCTTTCAAAAGGAAAAGAAGAGGAAATTAAAACAAAAACAAACAAACTCAGGATCTTTAATGTCTAAAAAACGATCTCCCCTGAATGCCTAGGGTTTCTAGAATATAGTTTTTCCAGTTTCCAAGTCACAACTTGTCAGGAGGACCTGGGTCCTTCTGTGGTCCATGGATCTACATCCATCTCAGCACTTGACACGCAGTGATCAATTATAACGAATGGAGGGGAAGCCAGATTGGAAATGTTACTAAGCACAAAGAGTAGGGTTTTTTGGTTTGTTTGTTATTTTTTTTTTTGAACTTACGATGTGTTTCAGATTATACAAAATCTGTCTGTTTAAATTTCAGCTGCAGAAATTTTTTTCCTGCTTTAAAGTTTTCCTGATTTCTTATAATAGTAACTGATGTTTCCCTGTGCATTCTAACTTTTTTCCCTGACTAATTTTACATTCGAAACTGAGTGTTAGGGAGACTGATTTGCCCAAGGACATAGGGTGATCGCACAAGTTAGAAGGGACTAAACACTGGGGCTCTTGACTCCTAGGGCAGTGTGCCTTCCCAAAGCTCTCTTCCCTGTGTTTGGTTGGAGCCTGTCCTTCTCAGAGGACAGACCCTCATCAGAGCACACACCCTGGGAACAGGCAGCACAATCAGTGAGGAGGCTCTTCACATCCCCCTGCTCACTCATCCAGAGAATATACTGAGCTGTTCAGGCAGGGCTGATTACAAAGGTCAGTAGTTGACACGTGGCTGGATAGCTTTGCAGAGGGATAATCAGGTGTAGGCTCTTTCTTCCCTCTGAGAACTTTTCAATTTGATCAGGGTAACACGTTCAAGGGTGTGAGTTGACCTCTTAGCATACTGTAGTTTTGTGTTCATGATACTCGTCTTTTAGAAGTGTATGAGACCCAGAGGTATAGCAAGTGATGGAATTAGAGAGGTTTTGCATTGGAAGAGAGCAGAGAAAGAAAGGGAGGAAAAAACAAATCATTTCAATGTATAAGCAAGGAAATTTGGATTTAGGCCAACAAAGCTGCATTGCTGAATAGAGGCAGGTTTGGTAGTAGAATGCAAGCCTCTTGACTCCCTGACCAGGGTGTTCCCCCACATTGTAAGATATAGGGCTGCAAAGAGTAAACCAAGTCACTGCCTTCATTTCTCACTAATCGAGTCAACAGGAAAACTTGGGTTTAACAAATAACACATTGGAAACAGCCCCTCAAGGCACCACTCCAAAGCTGGTCTGAGAGTCTATGAGGCCGTGGTCCTAAGCTCTGAGTCAAAGCCATCCTAATGACTCACACTTCGATCCTGACCCTCCTGGGAATCTCCTCGTATTTGTAGGAACTGTGCCAAACAAACATACGGACAGGCTCAGTGTAGACCATAAACCAGAAAGCCTGCTTCTGTCAAGCTTATCTGCTGCCTCAGAGATCAGTTGCCTGTCACAACTGATTAATATATATAAATATGGCCCTTCTATTCACCTGTAGCTGATTTAGACCAAGTCTGAGTAGGCAACTTCCTATCATAGTGTGACTGAGAGGATATACCTTCTTGCCCCAACACACACACACACACACACACCAGTACGAAATCAAAGTATCTCAAATTTCAAATTAGAAATGTGACTCCTTTTATTCTTAAAAGGTCTTTGACTTTTCAGAACCACCTGATGAACCATAAATCTTCAGAGAAGGGAAATAAGAGGCACCTAATAGAGTAGGGACTTCTGGGCAAAGGGTTGGTAATGATGCACAGGGACGTATAGGAGCACCAAACCCACGTTCATAGGCTTCAACTTTTACTAACTTTTATTGAGCACTTAACATATACCAGACACCAAGTTAGGTGCAGGGAAGACAAAGATAAATAAGGCATAGTCTCTGCTTTCAAGGATAAAATTCTTCAGCTAAACAGAGGGAAAAGTTGTAAACCATCACAATACTATGCAGTAAAACATTTAAATGATTATGTGCTCATAGTACTACTTAGAGAAAACAGATGAGGGCCACCTAAAAATACCCAAAGAACAGTTTGTTACTTTAGGAAGTGATGCTTGAGCTGAGGGTTGGTTTGTTTGTTTGTTTATAAATGAGGAGAAGCTCACCATGAAAGAGGACCAAAAACACATTTGAGGCCAAAGAAGCAACCTACACAAAGACCCAGCGTCAAACTATATACCGAGTCTTCAGGAATAGCCAGCAGTTCTGAATAAGTATAATGACATTACAGACACCCACTTTTAGGGTGTTGAATAATCTGGTTTGCTCTGCTTGGACTGCGGGAAATCTCAGAGAATGGGACTTTCAGTACTATAACCAGGAAAAGTCCCTGCTAAGCTACTATAAGTTACTATAAGTTATACTATAAGTGTGTAAGTATAAGTTACACTATAAGTGACTATAAGTTAGTCACTCTATAGATGATCATGAGAAGAAGGATGCACATGTTGGGGGAAAAGTAGCAAAGCAAATTGCCTAGTGGGAGGAGCACTTGACCAGGAGCGAGAGGCCTTGAAATCAGACTTGATGCTACCACTACTAGAAACCTTCTTGAAATCAGTCTTCTAACCTGGACTGTGGCAAAGTTATGGTGATAGAGTTCAAAAGTTCTGAATGTCTGAGGAGTTTCCCAAAGAGCACAGTTAGGTAGAATTATCTACTTCAACAATAGAGCATTGCACAAAATAATTCTGTGAGTGCAAACCTACACAGATCCCATGAAGTCTTCAGGAGCAAAAAGAGCCCACGGGATGCAAAAATCGAGAGAAACCACCTACTGCTACATGGCAGCCTGTGGTGGCCATGATGATGACTGTCTTAGTGCCTCTTATTTGAAAGTAGCCTCTTAAGCTACTAGCAACTGGTTTGTAGCCAGATTTCAAAACAATTTAAAGTCACCAGGCCCTCTTAGTCATGACTATTTACATGTACATTAAATGGTAATGACATAGAGCTGCCAATCTCTGTTGTACTGTATCTTGCCACAAACTTTCTTGTTTATTCACTCATCCATTGTACCAACAGATCATAATAACACATTTGTTATTTAGAAAAGAGAAAGAGAAAATGGCAGTACCTGAGCTATTACCTCATTGAGATGATGGTGAATTAGGTGATTACCTCCTAGAATTACAAACTAACCTAAAGCTAGGTAACCTTCTCTAATTTTTCTAGCACAGTGCTAGAATTATTGAAAAAAGCTCCAGACTCCAGAGCAGTTGTACAGAACTTTTATCTACATTAACCCCAAAATTCCAAGAAAGACTTATATCTATACTGCACCTTGACTACAGACAAAACATAAAGAGAGCAACCAAATTCAGTCAGAGAGGAAAAAAAAAAAAACTGTCACTGTTTGGGAGGGTCAGAAGAAGACCCATGGAGTGGAATCATGTGAGCTCAGTAACTGACTGGCTGACTAAATTTAGTGCTTCAGGGTTTTCTCCAGACAATCTTCTTCTATGTGAGTATTATGAATCCAAAACATAATGTGAGCTTCTAAACTGCATTTTCTATTTTCTGGATTTTTAAGTTTCTCATATACTTCCACAGTTGGGAGATCAGCACTGCAATCCTTGCACAAGTTCTAAAAAATAATCAGTTCCATTTCCAACCCCAATGATTGTTCTCGGCTTCACAGCTTGTAGTCTCTGCCAGGAAACGAAGCAAACGTTCCCTCTCTCAAAGCAGGTGCAGCAGCCTGACAATAATCCAATAAAAAACCTATTAGCTGGGTCTCCATGACACTCCTGGTATCCATGGGACCCACAATATCTTTAATGTAGATAATAAATCCAGACCATTTCCTTCCACAATTGCTCCCAATATGGCTCCACTCCTAGGACTGTTCCACTAACCTTTTGTTGCTGTGTTTTCTCATGAATGCTGAATCACTCTCTAATCTTTGCCATGAAACACGTGCAGTCCCACTCAGTGAAACAGATCAATCTGCTTGTGTTAGCCAATTGCAATTGCTTACTGGGCCATATCTGTAGATTGCAAACAGCAGGCCTACTACTGACCAAGTTGTAAATTATCAGTCATGGCTTGGTGGTTAAGTGATGATGGGTAAAGAGAGAACACAGGGGAGGTTTGTGGCCTTTGGAGTCTCTGCATATATCTCTAAATAACCCCACACATGTAAACTCCAGAACACGTCATTATTGCTAAATAAAAATTCAAGGAAAAGATGTTTCAATTCATCCTCCATAATGCCTTTCCATCAATATACTTATTACCTTATCTCATGCCAATTCAGAAATCTTTTATAGCAGGCTACACTAAAAGACCCAAACTTCCCTCGACTTGGGATTCAAGACTTTAATCGTTAGGCACCTTTCATATATCCAACAACATCTCTTATTTCCTCCATACAAACACTGTTTGAAGAGGCAAAATGTCTCACTGTTGAATACACATGATGCCCATGATCTTCTCCCTTCATTTGCTAGATGTAATCTCCATCAAGGCAGGAGCAAAGTTTGTCTTGCTAACTCTCATCTCCCTAGCACCTAGCACAGTAACTGGTATCTAGTACACATTTAATAAATATTAATTAATATGATAAATTAATTTTCTATAGAGCTTTTCCTCTAAAATAAATGTTCTGTACCTTTTAAATATTTATTTTTCTAGTCTGTAAGACCCTGCTCAAACCTTGTCCCCTTCTGAAAGTTGATCTTAGGCTATCTCGACTATATCGACCTATTTTCATCAAAGTCCAATTGTGCTGCAGACATTGTGTTTAACTCTTGACTTAGAAAATGTTTGAAATTTAGTATTTGCATGGACCAACACATCATTTTTTATAAATGAGAAATTTGTAGTCCAAGAAAATGCATCACTCATACAAATTTACATAGTGCATCATAATCAAAACAGGAATCAGGCATAGGTTTTTGCACAATCCCAACTCTGTCATAACTTGGTCTTATCTGTACCAGGAGGCCATTATCCCTTGAAGGCTTATAAAGTATTGACCTCTCCATGTGCACAGGATAGCTTTCATTCAATATATGATAAATATTATTAAATGACATATTTGTTCTGAAACATAAGATTGTGAGCTCTAAACAATAGAACATGTTGAATTTGTCTTTGTTTCATGTTTAATGAAAAATTGAAGTCACCTCAGATTTGTGATGATTTATCTTAAACCAACAAAAACACCTGGGTAGCTATTATATGTCTTGCAAGCTATATCAAATCAACAGCCTCTCAGAATCAATAGTTCTCCAGGGAGACTATGTCCATTCAACAACTCTTCTTCAAAGTGTAACTGAAGTCATAAAAACCTGAATAATGAGGAAGAAGGGAGAAAGGAAAAGGGGGTTCCATTTTACAAGATGAGGGAAAAAAACCTTCAAGAAACCCTATTGCCCATATCATCTAACCTACTGTTCCCTTGAGGAATATGTTGAAAGAGACATAGGAGGTCTTGTCCTGCATAGTGCATATTCTCATGGAAAAAGTACTACATAATAAGGCTGTGTACCAAAATCCTAAACTTAGATCCATGATAAATGGGTTGGATGAGTAGTCTTATAATGATCTTAGCATTACTGAATATTTCTGATAAATACAGAAAAAATGGTGGCTGTGCCTATTAGCAGCTCACCACTATCCTTTTCCTCTCCTTCTGAAGAGGCAGGCAAATTACATTTCTGAACTTACCTTGCACTTACTAGTGGTCATTTGACTGAGTTCTAAGCCTGTGAAATGGAAATGAAAATAAGCTTACTACTTCCTACCTAAAATCTAGTCATTGAAAACTGCTTTACATATTATCTTCTTTTTTTTAATTTATTTTTTATTTCCAGCATAACAGTATTCATTATTTTTGTACCACACCCAGTGCTCCATGCAATCTGTGCCCTCTATATTACTCACCACCTGGTACCCCGACCTCCTACCCCTCGCCCCTTCAAAACCCTCAGATTGTTTTTCAGAGTCCATAGTCTCTCATGGTTCACCTCCCCTTCCAATTTACCCCAACTCCCTTCTCCTCTCTATCTCCCCATGTCCTCCATGCTATTTGTTACACTCCACAAATAAGTGAAACCATATGATAATTGACTCTCTCTGCTTGACTTATTTCACTCAGCATAATCTCTTCCAGTCCCGTCCATGTTGCTACAACAGTTGGGTATTCATCCTTTCTGATGGAGGCATAATACTCCATAGTGTATATGGACCACATCTTCCTTATCCATTCGTCCGTTGAAGGACATCTTGGTTCTTTCCACAGTTTGGCGACCGTGGCCATTGCTGCTATAAACATTGGGGTACAGATGGCCCTTCTATACTCTTACATCCCAACAGACCAATCGTTGAAGCTATGGGCTGAAGATGGCAGAGTTGACATTAACCTGAGTCCCTGAATGACTGTGTAGGAAAGAACTACTCTGAAAACCTAAAAAGAACCTTTAAACAATTATTATTTAATCTCCTGAAACTTAGGGGGGCTATTTGTTACTGAAGCTTACTATACTCTAACCAATTAAAAAAAAAATCATTCACAGGAATGATGTGAAGTATAAATTTACTTTGCAAATTATATAACCAGGATGCAGATCAGATGGGGATAATTTATCAAAATTACACATAAATTGTCTTTTACCCTAACTTTGCATGATTTTCAAAAGAAAAAATGATACCAGTATATTTTTATGTTTCTGTATTTGCATTACTGTAAATCTCCTTATACTGATACATGAGAATATAACTTTTTAAAAAAATATCTAAAAGGTCTTACATTAATTGTAGTGTTATTAAAATAAAAAATTTCATTGAAAAATCTAAAATTTCTCAGGTAATGCATATAAAATTCTTTCATTTGTTTAAAATGACTTCAGGAATAAATCAGATTTTAAGCTGGAATTATGTAAGAATTTCTCCAGTCTTTATTCTGATTGTCTAAGTTTAAATCTGGCCAAAAGAAAGAACTAGACCTCAAAGAGCTAATCTAACAGTTGGTACAGATAGGTGGTTCAAGAAATCATCCCATTCTCTATAGCCACTAGACTTTGACAAGAGAGAAAGAAAAAGAACTGAGAAGATCTTCAGAGAATGTGAGTACATGAAATAAGACTCTGACAGGTTTTTTTCAGTTTATACCCTACTTGTAACTGAATGATACATTCCATAATCAGATTCTTCTAGAAGATCATAATTTACCAGGCAACATAAGGATAGCTCATAGTCTAAAAAGCATTCTCAAATTTTCCATTTCAGTCAATGGGCAGCACTATCAGGCTTAAAATTCAATTTGAATCTTGCCAATTGTTCCTAGCTCCATACTATCTCTAGAGTTCCATTATTTATCTTCCATTTTCAATATACAAGACCCCAGATAAACTTTCTAAACTCCATTTTTGAATTCTTAAAAAAATATATTCCTAACTGTTCTTAGTTCAAATACCTCTCTAATCCATCTACCAAAGCAGGTGCCCTAAAATACCATTGTATCATATAAAAACAGTAAGAATGGGACACCTCAAATGTGTGGCTCAGTGGGTTAAGCATCAGACTCTTGATTTCAGCTCAGGTCTTGATCTTGAAGTCATGAGTTCAAGCCCCACCCAGCGCAGAGCTCACTTAAATAATAATAATAATAACTATCTTTTATTAAACACTAAGCACTGGAATCTATGCCGAATACTGTGCATCTATTACTTTATTTCTACAACCAGTCTATGTGGGTTATTTTTCATTCCACATAAAAAAATGAGGAGACTAAAGCTTACGGAAGTTAAGTAATTGACTTTCCTTGTAGCTTTTCAGACCCTGACCTGTCTGACTTTAGAGCCTGAAATTTTGGCCATTATATCATGATGCCTTTAGAATAATAGTATAATAAGAAATCCCTTAATCCACTTGTTGATCTTTAGGTAAAAACTTCTCTCTCATCTCCATTCTTTCCTGTCTCAGGGAATTCAAAAGAACTCTCCACAATGTGTAGAAACATACTCTCATTCTTCACAAACCCGCCCGTAGTATGCCACACAGACATCTCTTTGGCTACATTAAATAGTCATTTCAACCTAACTTTACTACTTTACTATGTGGGGCGGAGGGGTAATAGTGGATAACTATTCCCTTACTTCCCATACAGCAAGTGTGTTCACCTCATGATTTCCTTGTCTAACAATCTTATTTTTTTCCTGTCCCTGCCATTTTCTTCCTCCATTCTGCTCAGACCTCAGATTCACACATACACACACTTGCCCACAAGAGTACAAAAATATTTATTAAACATCTATCACCTACTGGGAGGCAGGATCTCTTCTAAGCTCTGGAAAAACAGGAGTGGACAAAGTTGAAAGAGTTCACACCCTTAATGAGTTTTCATTCTGGTAGGATCAACCAGTGTCTTGATGTTATTCATAGAGAACTTGAAGCTCAAAGAACTTATATAGTATCTGAAGTCATGGAAGTCAAAACTGAAAGAGAAGAATATTAGTGATGATCCAAAGATGTGTGTATGAGAATTAGTCCTTGGATAGGAGGGTGCAAGAGAAACTAAAAATCCTTGCAAGCTTTTAACTCTGTGATATTAGAAATTGGGGAATTGCCATTTATGGGTAGGAGGCCAATGCTAGTAAAGTGGAGTCTATTCTCATTTATTATACATCCTAGAATATTTTTCTGGAGAACTACCATTCTAATAATATTCTTCCTATGCTCAGCAAACTTAATTTTACCATATTTTTCTCCAAATGATCATTGTTTGGGTATATCCAATGTACACTCTAAAAACAGTAATTTGCCACTACAGAGAGTAAATCATTGTCTTTTTTCTTTTCTAGTTGCATATGCATGGAGAGTTTGGTTGCCAAACTCAAGTTATAAAATTTTAGTATATATAATTTAGTACAAGGAACAAAAAGAATTATAGGCATTTCCCAGAGTCTGTACGATTATTATTGTTGTTTTTACTGTTTTGCAAAACTGATTACAAGTTTAGAGATTAATTTCTAGCTCATTCTTGTTCTTTATCATTTTTAAAAACTTTTTATTTTTGTATACATTTCAGTTTGTATTATAAATCTGGTCACCTAGTCTGTGCTTAATAAGTACTTACCACTGTTGCTTTTGGAGAATCTTTACTTCAGTTTATAAATGCAATATTACTTCCTCCTCAAGAAGGGTCAAAGCCTCTTAATAACCACTCACTTTACAAACAGAAAATGTGAAAATAATCAATGTATGGTTGGAAACAAATTCACTTTACTGTGTCCCAAATATGTAGTTAATAATGGAAGATAAAAGCCTTGTTATTTTACTCCTATCCACCCACCCTCTAAACTACTCTTCCTTCTTAAATACATGGTCAAGAAAGAAAATAAATGCTTCTAGTTGTTTCATGCTTTGTCCAAATGAGGTCAAATTTTCCTTAAGCATGTATAGTGTTTTATGTGTTCCTATATGGTTTCTTATCTATTACCACATTTTACCCTTATAGCAGCGCCAGGAGATAAGTAGGCAGTATTACTATGCCCATGGTGCACAGATAAGTTCCAAGTTCAAGGATCTTGCTTAAAAGCACACAACTTGATATTGGCAAATCAGGTCTCCAGATATACTGACCATCCATCTTCTTTCTCCTAAACCAGGCAACCTCTGAGGCTGGACTAACATTTTTCTCAATTAAAGCTATCTACATTAATTACAGCTGTTTTCCAAGTACATAGATGGGGTAGTGAGCAGCTGTTCTTAAACTCAAAGAGGAACAAGGGCACAACCACAGAGAAGGACAACAGGAAGCATCTTTCAGGCAATTTACAACTTGAGGCCAGGCCTGCATCTGCTGTGACAAATAAAAGAGGCAATTGGGTAATTACCTATGATGTTAATCCCTATAGATGGCTGTTCTCCTTAAACCCCTCAAATCATTTTGTCCTTAGGAGTATTTCCTTCCTTCTCGTACTCTCACATTTTCTGGCTAATTATATGGTAAATACTGTGAGGGCAAGGACAGGGTCTTCCATGTCCCACATAACTAGACTGACTGGTTCAATTGGTGCTAATGTGAACAAGGGTGTCATTCAGGGTCACAGAAGGGAAAGAAACCATCACAGGGCTTTACAGGAATCTGCTGAGGGTTCTTGTTTACAAGTGCTACTGGGTAGGTGTGGACGGATGGTCCTTAACATCTTTTCCTGATTTCCTAACAGGCCACATTCAGTCTGTCCTTCAAGGTTGCACTTTCCACCTTCTCCATGCAATTTTTCCTGAATATGCCAAGTCAATTTAATTGAATTGTCCATTTGATTGCATTTAATTGAACCCCTTAGATTCTGAATGACTTTTTAGCCTTAAATCATATCCTATCCCTTTGCAATGCTAAAGGAAGTCAGGGAAGGTGCTAAGCAATGTAGATTTGAGACGCTAGACAAGGCCTTGGGGCTCACCTGGAGGCTACCATAGACTTTAGTGGACGAGTAAAAGATGCAGCAGGGAGGCGGGAGGGGAGCATCACAGAGGACCACTCAAGCCGAGATACTGACCTGACCTCTTATCAGGCATCAACAAGGGAGTGGAGGTCTAGGCCACCATCACTACCCTAAATAAATCCAGATAATGTCTATGAATAATCAAGAAATGGTCTCCATTTCATAAAAGTAGGTTTTTTCCCCTTTTTAAAGTACTTTTTATTATGTTCCGTTAGGCACTGCAGAGTACATCATTAGTTTTTGATGTAGTGTTCAATGATTCATTTGTTACGTATAACCCCCAGTGCTCATCACAACACGTGCCCTCCTTGATACCTATCACTGGGTCAGCCCATCCCCCCACCAACTTCCCCCTGAAACCCTCAATGTGTTTCCTAGGGTCCATAGTCTCTCATGGTTCATCTCCCTCTCTGATTTGTCCCCCTTCAGATTTCCTTCCCTTCCCCTATGGTCCTCTGTGTTATTGCTTATGTTCCACATACGAGTGAAACCATATGATAATTGTCTTTCTCTGCTTGACTTACTTCATTTGGCATAATCCCCTCCAGTCCCATTCATGTGAATGCAAATGGTGGGTGTTCAAAGTTAGGACTCCCAGGTCCTCAAAAGCAATGCTGAACATGATACTTAGTTACATGGCTTTTGAAAATCAGTTAAATTTTCTAGGCCTCAATTTCTTCATCTTCAAATTGAAACGATGCTTCTCTTTCTGCTTTCTTAGGATAAAAATTGAAGATAAAGTTCAGATGCCATAATATACGTGAAATATGCAAAAAAAAAAAAAAAAAAGCACTGGAGCAAAGGTAAGGAATTATTATCTAATTTGGCTACTACATTGGAAAATGACACAGCTCTCTGAAGATGTGTGTGACATACATGTGAGTCATCTGTTTTCAACCCTCCTTCACCCAGGGCAAATCTGCATGTAAAATCCCCAGGTAGGGTAATCAGGCATGACTGCAAGGGTTCTCTTCCCCCTTTCTTTCTCTTTCACTTTCCAGGATTTTGGATCTAAGTAATGTTCAGAAGAATCAACTTGAAATATCTACTTGGAGCCACTCTTTTCTGATATAAGAACCTATTTTAATTTTTATCATTTCTCAATGTCTAACACAGAAAGTGCTGTTTAATAAAATTTGATGAATGAATGAAGTTGCAAACCAGCAAAGACTTAGGATTTATTCATTAATTAATTTGGTAATTTATACCAAAAATATATCCAGGTCATTTAGGAAATGGCTCCTCTTTCTTGTGATTTAGATCCACTAGTTAATTGGTTTCTCTGCCTGGCTGATTGTCAGCCGAGACGCCTACATTGCTTATAACCAGCATGTCCATAAACAGAGCAAAGTTATTAATTTAATCTGCTTCAGTTGGTGGGCAATGTGAGGGAACCAGCCTGTGTGTACATAGTTCCCTTGGGTTTGTTTGTTTGCGCGATTACCACCTCAGAGAAAGCCAGGCTGTGTCTGTCTACACAACACCCACATGACTGTGCTATTTAGGCTATGTAGCCAAACAATTCATTGATTCAGTGGCAAGTATCAATTGCTTGACTGAATTTCTGGTTGTCTAATGGAATGGAATGGTTAATGAACTTTGATTGGTTGATCCAATAATGCTATGGAGACAGATTCTTTTAGTATTTTTGTGTAGAAAATATATATTTCTTTACTTGAAAAGACTAAGAATGTTTTATTCACCTTCACACAAATAATTGGCCTAGGCTGATATAAAAATACATTGGTTTAGCAGGCAAGAAATTTGTCTTGTCATTGTCCTACATCTACCATACCTACTTGACCTTAAATGTATTTCTACCTCACACCTCACCTCTTCCCCTCTCACTTCTGGGCTCAATGTTATGTTTTGTGACTAAAAAGCTTAAATCAGTACATTTACATTTGGGTTTAATGAACTTCTGATGATATACCCATACTGGCCTTTGTCATTACAGAATCTTTGCTTCTATAGCTTTTAAGTATCTAACTACTTGTGACTCGTCCTGACTATACACTCAATCTATTATACGATGATCCTATCTCAGAGGACTGAAGAGCACAGGCAACACTACCCAGTGATGGGGCGCCTGGGTGGTTCAGTCATTAAGCATCTGCCTTCAGCTCAGGTCATGATCCCAGGGTACTGGGATAGAGCCCCACATTGGGCTCCCTGCTTGGCAGGAAGCATGCTTATGCCTCTCCACTCCCCCTGCTTGTGTTCCCTCTCTTGCTGCCTCTCTCTGTCAAATATATATATATTTATATATATATATATATAAAATACACACACTTCCCGGTGATGTTGACACCTAAGCTTTATATTAGACCCTGGGGAGATATTAGAATCATGAAGAAGTACAGAAAAAAGGGGAAGATTTCAGAGACAGAATTATGCACAAAGGAATAAAGTTGAGAGAAATCACAATCCTTCCATAGAAGAGGGTGCTGCTCAACTTACCTTGAACATAAACTGAGAGATGTAGCAATAGTTAGAATTGGATAATTAGGCAATGCCATGGTGTGGTGGCTCTCATAGCTAGTCAACAAATGCTATGTTTTACTATTTTTCAGGACTGCTTTAAGTAATTACAAAGACCCTTACATTCACAAACCTGGAAGTTCCTGATGGCTCTAGGACACAGAATTGGCACCAATGAGCAATATAGTTAGAAGGGGAAAGAGGTTTGTGTTAAAGCAGGAATATAAGTTGGGAAGTGGCCATCAGGATCTAGGGGAAAAATGATTGGGCCTAAACTGAAAGGCAGTGAGGTGGATACAGAAAAGGTATTATTTTGCTTGGCATATATTTCTCAAGTCTGAGAAATCACAGACAAGAACCTCCACCATTCCTTCCACAGGGCGGCACGGTTTGCCTGTGCTAATTTAGGATTGTGGTAACTTAGGGTGTATTTTACATTATTTATTTTTTAAACTAGCAGTTATAAAAACATGTCAGAGCTGCACACCAATTAATGAACCCCTGCAGGCTGGGCTGAGGTTTTATTAGAGGCTATAGGAGATCTGACGGCATGGCAGCCAAAGGGAGGCCTCTGGTCCCACAGTGTAGTCCTCTGTGGCCTATGTCCATGGCAAGCTGCTTCCCTTGTTAACACAGGCACAGATCTTAGCTGTGTGTTCCAAGAACTGTTGAGCTGGGACTGTTCTCCTGGCTTTTACCAGCCATCCACGTGTGTTCTCAAGAGAACCTTCTCAACATGGTACAAAACAAAAAGCAGATATGGAGGGAGGCAACTTCTGTTTGAGTCCCTCCTGCTCCCTGACCAGCCCCATGATCGTGGGTGAAGCCTGGAATCTTTCTACATCTCAGGTCCTTCCTCTACAACACAGATAAAACTCCCAAAGCTACCCTACAGAGCTTGAAAATAAGGTTTTCTTGTGGATCTGGGCAAACAAGATTGCATGTGAAAAGCCTATTCCAACAATAAAACATTCTACACATGCTCACACGTAGTATTGTTGTAGAAGTGCTGCATGATGTTTTAGTTCTCTGTTTCTGAACAAACCACCCCAGAACTTAGAGGCTTACACCAACAAAGATTTAGTATCTCTCTCAAATCTGTGGATTGGCAATCGAGATGGTTTTATTTTTGCTGGCCGCAATCATTCATATGGCTACAATATCTGATGCCTTGTCTGCAAGTTGGTGCCAGCTGCCATCTGTCATGCCTCTTCCATGAGACTTCTCATCCTGCAGTAGGAAGGACTGGACCTCTTGAGAACGTGGGGATCTTAGGGCCCCAAAAGGGAAACTGGAAGCTGCAAGGTCTCTTAAGTTTCAGCCTCTGAAATCGTACATTACTACACCATATTCTATTTATCAGTCAAAACAAAACACAAGGTCAGTCCAAGCCTAAAATGGAGGGAAAATATATTCTATCTCTCAGTCGGAGGAGTGCCGAAGTCATGTTGCAAAGGATCATGGGAAGAACTACTGTAGCCATCTTTGAAAATAATCTACCACATAGGATAAAAGGAAACGTATGATATGGCCAGGACTGAACATGAGGCTCAGGGGCAATCATAATCTAAACCCAGCTACTCTTTTTAGGCTGCTTCTTAGGACACTTCATCTCTACAAACACCTAGACTATATGCCCTTCCCAGAAGTCCTTCCAGAAATCTCAGAGTCCTAGATTAGCATTATTTTATCATCTTACCTAGGAATTTTTAAAGTGTAATTTAAATAGAAAAGAACATATAACAAAATGGTCTTTCTCCTTATTTCTATTTCTGACACTACTAAAAATTGATATGAGAACCAGTCAAAGGCATGAAACTTGCCCAAGCTTTAAGTTTCACCCAGAAAATTAAAACAATAATGCCTAAACCAAGAAGAAATCTTTAGATAATAGTAAAATTAACTTCCCCTTCTGATCACCAGCCCTAGGAGAACCCTGGGCATGCCCATAAGACAAAAAGTGCCAAGCCGATTTCCCAAACTCTGCTTGGGTTATTAGTGGTGCCTCCCCTGAGCATACTCCCTCCATCCTCTTTAAACTTCCAAGGTGTCACTCTCTATCTCTCCACTAGCTTTCCAGGCACATCCCCTGTTGATAGAGAACCCTTGACTACATTCAGATATTCCTGGTAAGCCCTTTAGATCCTAACCTGAGAAGTGATATGGTGTGGATTTTCTTGTCCTTTTTCTTCTGGCCTCCTAGCTTTTCAGCTTGTCTTCTATCCCTGGCTATAGCTAATCTGATAAACTAACCTAGATAAGAAGTTCCTGAACAATACTCCTGCAGAAAGCTAGCCTCCTCCAATAGCATTTACTTTTTTACTTAGCAGGCTTCAAAGCTTTAAATTAAAGAATGATGGGGTTGAAGACTGGGACATTATTGCAGCTGGGCTGGAAGGTATTTTGGAGAAAGACACTGTGAACTTTGGTTTGTAGTTTTTAAACACAAGGAATGCATGGTTTAAAAAAAAAAATGTGTGATATCCATATAAGGAAAGCATCTTATAAAATTTTTGTAAAAGCTAAAACATTTTGCTATTGATATCTTTAGGCATACTGGTATCAATCAACTTCCTTATAATGGAAACTCAGCTAATCAAAGGCTTCCGTGCTCTATAGGAATGGCTATTAAATTCAAACTCAGCACCTCACCATTTAAGCCTGACTCAGGATGTGTTGCCATGGGTTTGGGCACCTATTAGCTAGCTTTCTATAAAGTAAGCTAAACACTGTAAGAGCCACTGGCCTTACCCACATAGAGAGTTTAGTCTGTGATGGGGAGGAGGGAAGGAGGGGTGGTGGTGTTCATTGAAAATGTCTTCCAACTGCATGCCTCAAAACCTGCAAACCCCACCCCTCAAAATTCATTCTCTTGAGGTTTTAAATACACTATTTCTCTATTAAGAGGAACCAGGTAGGGACACCTGGGTGGCTCAGTTGGTTAAGCAGCTGTCTTTGGCTCAGATCATGATCTCAGGGCCCTGGGATCCAGCCTTCATCAGGCTCCCTGCTCAGTGGAGACGGTGCTTCTCCCTCTGCCCCTCCCTCCCACCACTGCTTGTGTTTGCACACTTGTGTGCACGTTCTTTCTCTCTCTCTCTCTCTCTCAAATAAATAAAATCTTAAAAAAAAAAAAAGGAGATAAAATATGAAGCTACTTCTTATCCACATCTTCAGTAGACCCTAGTCTAATCCAAACTTCAGCTGGGACCAGGGTTCTGTGGCAAAAGATTGTAATTCAGAGACTCAAAGAACTTTAATTAACTGAAGGACTTCCACAGACTGTGGGCTCTAGATACAGCTCCAGAACTTCCGTGTCTACACCAGACTCCTTACTTTTGTCCCTGTGGGGACTGATAAGAGCCATTTAAATTCATGTAGGTCTATTTTTCTGGAGGAAAGGCCTCCCCTTTCATCACATTCCTTATCAGGTCCTTGATTTAAAAAAAAAAAAAAAAAAGGTTAAAGTGTTGAAAAGATGCAGGATGGGATAAGGGATACAAAGTGGTTCAGCAGTGGTTGAAGTAGTGGGTAAAGGGAAGGGAGCAAATCTGAACAGGAAGGCAGAATGCCCTCGAGATGAATTGTACTGTAGTCACAGTTTAGCTGTAGGCTGAGTGACTTGGAATCCAGACTTCGCTCAGCAGCGATCCAGACTATGTCCCGAACTTGAAAAAGCTTCTTTAAAGTACCCTCAGAACCCCAATTCCAGAAGAGGTATCAGGGCCCTTGTTCCTGACATACCATGACCTCCCCTAACTGGTTTCCCCACAGTTTAGAGTCTCTCATGAAAGGGCTACACTACATACTTGGGCAGGGGAGTAACTTCATCCCTCTCTGTATCTGAAGATTCAGGGTACAGAAAAGTCTTTCTTGTTGCTATATGAAGGAGGAAGAACAAGGATCTGGTTTAGGCCTGAGGGGGCCTGATATATGTACTAGTCTGATAGCTTGGCTCTGGCAGGGAGAGGACAAGTAGGGTTGGGATACATGGGTTAGACCTAATGACCAGCATCCCTTGAAGAAATTGGCACAGTAAAGCCATGCCATTAACAAGAAATATTTTCTTGCTTATTCTTATTTTTTGGTGCTTGTGGGTAGGTGCAAAGAGTAACCTTTAGAAGAGCCTAAAACTCATCTAGCACAGTCAATCATGCACACATCCACATAGGCAGAAGTGGTAGCTGGAGAAAGATTTACCTTGGCCTTATGCCTCACCCCAATGTCTCCACCTGTCTCTACCCCATAGCCCCATACATAAAAAATATCCATATGATACCACCAAAAGTATCTTCCAGGTACATTTTTCTCCTAATAATATGCAAACTATACACACCACATGCAAACTTCTCCACCTCGCTCCATTTTTTGGTGGTAGGGGAAGATTTTTTAAAAATGCCCAAAAGGTAATTAAACAGCCAGATCAGTGTTTCTTCGAGTGTGTTCATAGTGTTCTGTGATTTATGACTTCCATGGAATATATATTTTAAAAGTCTTCATGTAAATATTGTTATGTGGTCAAACTAGTTTGGGAAAGTGCTAGATTTAGAAAAATTAAATAAGTTTCTCATTGAATCTTCACTATATAACATGCATTATATATTTTCAAGAAGTGAAGTTCCTCTCAAATGTATTTTGACCATAGAATTTGTCTCACACAGAGCATTCTTTTCACTAATTTGCTATGATATTTTAGGAAATGCTTAAACAAAAGTCGGGGAAAAGAAATTCTGCAACTGGTTCTGGCTTTAAGACTTATTCAATATTCAACCTTGGTTATCTAATGCTGTATAACAAATCACCCCAACATGTATTGACATAAAATAGTATTTCCCACTTCATGGTTTTGTGTGGATCAGAAGTCCAAGAATACCTTATTTGGAGGCTAAGGGTATGGGTCTGAGTTTCCCACAGGCTGTAATCCAGGTGTGAGTCAGGGGTACAGGCATTTCAAGGCTTAACTGGGAAAGAATCTCTTCCTAGTTGAGTTCCTTTGGGTTGTTGGACTGAAAACCTCAGCTTATTACTGTCTGTTGGCCAAAACCTGCCCCCAGTTCCTTGCCATGTGAGCCTCTGAAGCTTGTTTTATTATCACAAGCACATGAGAAGAGCCAAACGGAGAAGAGGCAAAAGAAAATCACAGTAGTTATTACCTAAACTCAGAAATGGTGTCCTACCATTTGCCATATTCTATATGTCAGAAGCAGGTCCTAGATCCAATTTACACGCAAGGAGAAGATTACAGAAGAGCATGAGAACCAAAAATCAGGTATTACTTGAGGGCATCTAAGCAGAAGGTAATCACAGCTATTAATAAAGATCACAGGATCTTCAATATGGAACAGTTTTAGGAGATTATCTAATTTCCATACTGAAATCTAACACTCATCTTCTCGGTGTTAGTTTGGTGCCTTTTCCACTATAGCAGGCTGCCTCAGTATCTACACCTGTAAAATGTGATTAAGGACCTCTGGGTAGCCTTTCCTCTTCAACAATTATCTGTGATGAATCAAAACAATCAAAAAAGTAAAAGTACTTCAAGAAGCATAAAATGATAGCTACTCAGGGCTACATTTTATCATTATTTTTAAAATATTTATTTATTTTAGACAGGAGGGGTGAGGGGGGGACAGAATGAGAAGGAGGGAGAATCTCAAGCAAACTCCCTGTTGAGCACAGAGCGCAACAGAAGACTCGATCTCATGACCCCAAGATCATGACGTGAACCAAAATCAAGAGTCAGATACCCAATGAGCTGAGCCCTAAAGTTACATTTTATCATTATTATTTCTACTAGCAATACTGTTAATGATGTTTAGGCTTAGGACCAATCAGATTTGTAGAATAAGTTTTATTTCTGCTTCTCCCTTCTCTCTTTGGTGGTGCTTTTACAAACTTTGGGGAGATGAATATTTCCTTTTGAGACAGCTCACAGAGCCAGACATCCTATCCTGTCTCTTTCCCACATACTTGCTTCCAGTGTCATTTACTAGGCATTCTTCTTCTCATTGCACTTGTATCAGAGCCCAGTAATCTTGAGTTCCATCCTGTGAGTTTCTCTCTCAGGGGCAAGGCCTGCTCAACCTAAAAGAATTAGCTTCCTTCCTAAAGAGCCCCATGTGAAAAGAATAGGTCTGGGACACTCCAGAGACCCAAACATCCTGCTATCTCATTCCTCTACATCCTACCTGTCACATGCATTAGAGGAAGAGGTCTGCTGAGTCCTCCAAAATCCCTACAACTGGACTGTTGTCACACATACAGAAATCTTACCTCACCTAGATACAGAGATACTATTTTTTGAGGAGCCACTCTGTGCTGGCCATTTCTTTAAGCACCTATAGAAGTATCTTTCATTTTCGGACACATATGTTCAAGTTTCTAGGTGAGATAAATGAGGTCAGAAAAGGTACAATTCTTTGGCCAACTTCATGACCAATAGAACAGGAATCAGACCAAGGTGTGTCTGATTCCAAAGCCCAACCTTATGTTTTTCCCCGCATCATCATGAGTTTCCAGGTTCTTTGTTGTATTCTCCAGCAAATTCTAAGCAGCATGGAGAAAAATTTGTCTTATCTGTAACCTCAGTGCCTGGCCTGGTATTGGAAGTGGTATTAATTAACCAATAACTATTGCACTGCCTATTTCAGGTATATTTATGATTTTATCATTCTTTCTAAGATCCTTGAGGGCAACTTCTCACCTTACACTCCCCTCGTAGCCAAGATCAGTCTTCCAAAATATTACAAATGTATTGCTTATTTCTCCTCATCCTGCCTGACAGGTAGTGACCCCATAAGGCAAAATCATAAAATCAGTGACTACATGCAGAAAAGATTATTTTGTTAGAGATTAAACACCTAACCCCAGTCAAGCAATAAGTGTCTGCCAGGGGATGGTTTCACGTCACACTAATACTGATTTTTTTAAAAAAATGAACTGAAGGTCCCAGTGAATGTTGTTCTTTGCATACAAAGGATGGGACCTCATACTGAGGGCTTCCCTTTAATTTATTCTAAATTATCTCCTTCACACTTCAAAGAAAGCAACCTGTTCTTTTATGTTTCTCATTGAAAGCCAGTTTATCTGCTTATGTGAGGAAAGAAGAGGAAATCAGGAGCTTCTAGATGGTCTTTACGTTTTCTCCTGAAATATTTTGTCCCAAAATATTTGTTCTTCTAGGAGTCTGGCATAGTACTTATTTAATCTCCATAAGCTGCCCACATTTTAAACTTATTTCAGCCTTAAACACTACCCTAGTTCAACTGTGTATACAATTAAAGGGTTTGTTTATAGAGCTGTTCCATCAGAAGCATAAAATAATAATCAGGTGTCTTTCTGTCAGTTGACACCGCCAGCAAAAGTCTTCTTGATATTTTCCCAAATTTCTTTCACATTCATTCACCTTGCCTCTACTTTTTGGCTCCTTATTTCCTTCCTTCCTGAAGTAATTGAGAATGGGAATCTCTCTGTCAAGTTAGTTCCTCACTCTTTTGCCAAACATTCTTTATTTCACTTATTTATTGAACTCATGCATGTCCCTGGAGTTTACATTAATCCAGAGATTCACCGGATTCCAATTTAGTATTTCCTTTGCCATTGAATTCATCTCTCCATTACTGTTCAAGCCTTTAACAGTATGCATTGGTGCCAGAAAATATAACATTTATCTTCACAGCTGAGGTGCAAATAGGATATTTCTCAAAATATCTTGCCCTTTATCCAGGAGTTATAAAAGACAAAAAAAATATATTCTGCCTAACTTAATGTCAGCTTCCTAGCTCCAGCTGTGCTGTCTCCAGTTACAATAACAACGATCATCTGTATGGTTGAAGACTGGTCAAAGATTTACTAAATGCACACATGTTGTGATAATACCTCAATTCTTTCCGTGTAAATTTTCATGAGTATTTAAGTCATTTGGAGTAAAATATGGAAAGTGGTTTTGCATATGTCAACATTGCTATTGAAAAACCCTCACTGAAAAGTACTCAAACACATGGAAAATAGAAGTCAGATCACACAAACTCCAAGACGAGAACCAGTCAGAAAACAAGGTTAGAATCTTGTACAGTGGATGTAACAGCCACCCGGTCCCTCCCAAGTACCTTGGGGCTCCTTGCTCAGGGGCAGCTCAGTAGTTCCTTCGACAGCCTAGTTCCAGTTTCATTCCCCAAGGGAAGATCCTCCCTGCCCCCAATGCTCAAACAAGCCATACCCTCATATTTGTGTCTAACAGCCACAGAATCTGAGGGAATATGAGTCTTGGTCCGGAGCTGAACCACTACGTCCTCATAACATATATCATAATATTTCTTCCCTAAGCCAGATTCTCCTAGCTGGGCTTTTTTTTTTTTTTTTTTTTAAAGATTTCATTTATTTACTTGAGAGAGAGAGAGCATTAACAAGGAGAAGGTCAGAGAGAGAAGCAGACTCCCCATGGAGCTGGGAGCCCGATGCGGGACTCGATCCCGGGACTCCGGGATCATGACCTGAGCTGAAAGCAGTCGTCCCACCAACTGAGCCACCCAGGCGTCCCAACCTAGCTGGGCTTTTGATCAAAGAGCATCCTCAAGCTGTTGCTAAGCATCTTATATACAAAATATAAAATTTTTTAAAGCTGCAAGTATGTAGAAGAAACAAAATTTAAGAACTTGAAAGCAGTGAAGAAAATAGGAAATAAGCAATTGTTTCTATTTTTATATGTCTTAATATAAAGTCAATTGTTAAAATTAGGAGTGTGAAATTACTAATATAACATATAAAATACCTATAAAATTCTCAATTTTGGTATATTGCAGTCAAATGCTCTACCCCTGAGCTATACCCTCTAACACTCAATTTTGGTATATTGAATGATGAAAGGTCTCCCCAGTCCTCAAATAGATTTAGGAAATTGAACTTATTTTTAGAAGGGATGAAGAATACTGAGTCTTGGATTTATATAGATAGATTTATATATATTATTTATATTTACATATATTATTTATATATAATATATTCATACATTATATATATTTATATATTATATAAGATGACAAAATATTCTCTGGGTGACTTTTATAATTTCATATTATATTCTAGGACTTCCCATCTCCATTAATAACATTGTGTTGGGTCCTGCATAAGGTAATTAAGATTTTTTAAAAATCAGCAAAGAAATCTTCCTTTGTGCTCATTATTTAGCTAACTTCATATTTCAGGAGGGGTTAGGGGAAAGTGGTACTGATTTATGATGCAAAAAGTGGAGATTTGAAAAAAAGCACTTGACCCAATGATGTACAGTTGCATTCCCAACTGCACAACTTATTAACTATATGATTTAGGAAAAACACCTTAACTCTGACAATTTTTCACCTAAAGAGATTAGTGGTATATTTCCTATCCACCTTACAAGGTTTCTATGAGACTCAAACAGAATGACACAAAAGAACTTTCTAGTAAATAACAGAATCTATTATTTAAATTTTTTAATTTTATAAACATATATTTTATCCCCAGGGGTACAGGTCTGTGAATCACCAGGTTTACACACTTCACAGCACTCACCAAAGCACATACCCTCCCCAATGTCCATAATCCCACCCCCTTCTCCCAAACCCCCTCCCCCCAGCAACCCTCAGTTTGTTTTGTGAGATTAAGAGTCACTTACGGTTTGTCTCCCTCCCAATCCCATCTTGTTTCATTGATTCTTCTCCTGCCCACTTAAGCCCCCATGTTGCATCACCACTTCCTCATATCAGGGAGATCATATGATAGTTGTCTTTCTCTGCTTGACTTATTTCACTAAGCATGATACGCTCTAGTTCCATCCATGTTGTCGCAAATGGCAAGATTTCATTTCTTTTGATGGCTGCATAGTATTCCATTGTGTATATATACCACATCTTCTTGATCCATTCATCTGTTGATGGACATCTAGGTTCTTTCCATAGTTTGGCTATTGTGGACATTGCTGCTATAAACAGAATCTATTATTTAAAATGTTCATATATAGATGCCTCCTAAAATATTGCTTCTTTATTCATGCTGTCTATTATAATTAGTGAGGATAGATCTTATTGAGTTCAACAAGGTTTGAGCATCTTATTGCATCTGTCAATACTGGCTTCCACATTTCCATTCTAGGTCTGAGTTGGAAAGAGGGCTTCTAATCACTTCCACATTTCCATTCTAGGTCTGAGTTGGAAAGAGGGCTTCTAATCACAGCTCGCAATAGCCAGAGGGCTACAGCACTAGCAGAGTTCCAAAAGAACAGGTGATAATTTTTTTTTTCATGTATCATCATAGTAACTGCAAATAAGAACAGTTTTATACCTTCTTTCCCAGCCTTTTCTTTTTCTTCCCTTATCACACTGGCTAGAACTGTTGGCAAAATATTAAATCAAAATGTTAACAGAAGGCATCCTTGATATTTCATGAGCCTTAGTTATTTTTCCAATATTTTCTGACTACTCCGAAACTAAACATTCCCCCAGTTTGGGTTGTCTAAAGTCTCTTTTCTATTAAATATTTTTTTGTAATTTTTTATTAAAATTTTTGGCAAGAATACCCCAGAAATCATATTGAGTTCCCCTCACTTCATTATATAAAGCGATACAAGAAGCTACAACTAATATCTTTTCTTAATTTCTGATACTTTCTTATTAACGTATAGAAATGCAACAGATTTCTGTATATTAATTTTATAAAATGAAACTTTACTGAATTCGTTTATCATTTCTAGTAGTTTCTTAGTGGAATCTTTGGGGTTTTCTATATAAAGTTATCATGTCATCTGCAAGTAGTGACAGTTTTACTTCTTTCTTACCAGTATGGATAATTTTCTTTCTTTTTCTTGTGTGACTGCTGTGGTTAGGGCTTCCATTACTATGTTGAATAAAAGTGGTGAGAGTGGACACCTGTATTTTATTTCTGATCTTAGAGGAAAAGTTCTCAGTTTTTTCACCATTGAATATAGTATTAGCTGTGGGTGTTTCATATATGGCCTTTATTATATTGAGGTTTGTTACCTCTAAACTTACTTTGTTGAGAGTTTTTATTATAAATAGATGTTGTACTTTGTCAAATGCTTTTCCATCTGTTAACATGACCATATGGCTTTTATCCTTTTTCTTGGTTGATGTATCACATTGATTGATTTGTAAATACTGAATCACACTTGCATCCCCTGAATAAATCCTACTTCATTTCATAGTAACTTATTCTTTTTAATGCATTGTTCAATTTAATTTACAAATACATTGTTGAGGATGTTTGCATCTATGTTCATCAGTGATATTGATCTGTAGTTTTCTTTTCTTCTTTTTTTTTTGTAGTGTCTTTATCTAGCTTCTATCTATCTAGGGTAATGCTGAACTCAAAGAATGAATTTGGAAGCTTTCCTTCCTCTTCTATTTTATGGAGTAGTTTCAGAAGAATAGGTATTAACTCTTCTTTAAATGTTTAGTAGAATTCATCTGTGAAGGCATCTGGTCCTGGATTTTTTTATTTTGAGAGTTTTTTGATTACTAATTCAATTTAATTGCTAGTAATTAGTCTGTTCAAATTTTCTATTTCTTCCTGATTAAGTTTTGGAAGGTTTATGTTTTCATGGATTTATCCATTTCATCTAGGTTTTAAAATTTGTTGGCATATAATTTTTCATGATAATTTTATAGTTTTTCCTGAAGTCTGCTCTTATTGTTACCACTTTGAAGGTAACCTGTGTTCAATCTCTGTCTGCTTTGAGATTTTTCTTTTATCTTTAGTTTTTTGCAATTTTAAGATGATATATCAAATACTATGGTATTTGTGGTCCCCCAGGAAAGATATGTAAAAGTGCCAAACCCTAGTACCTCAGAATGTGACCTCATTTGGAAATAGGGTCTTTATAGGTAATCAAGTTAAAATGAGATCATTATATAGACCCTAATCCAATATGACTGGTATCCTTCTAAAAAGTGGACATTTAGACACAGAAATGGGTACACACAAGGGATAGATGATATTAAAACACACAGAGAATTCTATGTGAAGACAAAGGATTGGAATGCTGCATCTACATGCCAAGGAATAGCTGAAGATACCTGGAGATAAAGAAGCATAAACTAGATCGTTCCCTACTAACATCTTGATTTCAGATTTATGGGTACCAGAAGGGTTAGACAATATACTTCCATTGTCCTAAGTCATCCAATTTGTGGTATTTTGTTACAGCAGTCCATGGAAACTAATATGCCAAGAGATAACTTTTATTACATTTTTCTCAACCTATTATACTGGCCAAAACTGTCAGTGCATTATTAGCACAAACAAATTATCTTACCTGGGGACTATAACATTTTGAAATCTAGGACTTAACGTTTAAAAATTTCCCCCAAATTTGTTAAAAACATCATCTCTTCACATATTTCTTCTCTTTTCTCTTATGAGATACAAGTATATGGTAGACCTCTTCATCATGACCCATTTATCTCGTATACTTTTTTCCATTTTTTTATCTTCTTTGTGTGATTCAGCCTGGATATTTTCTAATATTTATTTCTAGTTCACTAATTTTTAGGTCTGTTGTGATTGCTGAAAAAATATATAGTGTATTAAATTCTCCGTTTTGCTTCTTGTACTTTTTGGTTCTAGCATTTCTGTTTCATTCTGCTTTGTAGATCCCAGTTCTTTGGTTACGTTATCTATATTTTCATCTTACATATATCAATCATAATTATTTCAAAACCTATATCTGATCATTCTAACCTATGATTTTTTCTTTACTGGCTTTTTCTTTGTTGTTCTCTTTTTAGTTGTCAGTCATTTAACCTTGTTTCTTGGCTTATCTGGTGACTTTTTTTTTTTTTAAGATTTTATTTATTTATTTGACAGAGAGAGAGATCACAAATAGGCAGAGAGACAGACAGAGAGAGAGATGAGGAGAAGCAGGCTCCCTGCTGAGCAGAGAGCCCTATGCGGGACTCGATCCCAGGCCCCTGGGATCACGACCTGAGCCGAAGGTAGAGGCTTAACCCACTGAGCCAC
Source organism: Mustela lutreola (assembly GCF_030435805.1). Taxonomy (NCBI): domain Eukaryota; kingdom Metazoa; phylum Chordata; class Mammalia; order Carnivora; family Mustelidae; genus Mustela; species Mustela lutreola. The sequence continues at coordinate 28,670,146 of NC_081300.1, read as the reverse complement.
CCAGGCGCCCCTAGCTGGTGACTTTTGACTGAATGCTGTGGATTTCTTATAAAAATTATAGTGACTCTATGTGATGTTATCTTTCTTCAGATAGAATATTACCATATAAGCTTGATCCAATTAGGGCTCATCTATTTCAGATTAGCCTTTACTTCTTGAGTATAACCCTTTCAGGCACCTCATCATAAATCATGGCGTGTTCACCAGAGTGGCTCTTACTTGATGGGGTCTGATTCCCCAGAGTCAGGAAACTGCTAAATTTGGGGGCTCTTTGCAGCCATTTTGCATGCTTTTTGAAAGTACTACCCCAACATGCACTACCATAGAGTAAGCAAGTGTCTTCAGGGGAAATTTTTCAAAAAGATACAGGTTCACCTCTCTGTAATTTACTTTTTTATGGTATTTTCCCCCTCAAATTATGGCTGTCTTGATAACTGTGGACTCCATGTTTTGTCTCTCTAATCTGTGAGACTGCCAGCAGCTCTAGGCTGTTAGCTTTGGTGCCATAATCTGTGAATCAGCGAAGACCCTAAGTGGGGAAAAGCAGCCATAAATGTCAAGCTCACTTCAATGCAATTCATTCCTCTTCATAATCTTGGATCTTAATGCCTAGTTGTTGTAATGCTTTCTAAGGGCCATTTCTCCCCCCACACACACACACACACCCATGCCTAAATCTAACTCATAAATTTCTTAGTAGAAGGTTTCATCTCGTACCACTAATAACATCATAGGCAAAAATAGAAGTGTTTCCCTTTCTGTTGTTGTTTCAGTATAATAACAAAGGAGATGATAATTTCTGCCTTTCTCACCCAATGGGAAAATCTAAAGTTAATTTAATCTCGAGAAAGGAAAAATAGTAGGAAAGGAAATTAATTTTGTAACTTATTCACCATATCTTCATTGAGTACCCAAATTGAACCAGGCATCCTTACGCAGAAAAGAAAGCTGCTCTCATGAAACTTTCATCCTACAAATTTAAATAGATTAATACATACATAAGAAGTTATCAGAGAATGATAACCATTACACAGAGAATTAAAATGAGAGAATGACTACTTTAGACTAAACGGTCAGGGAAAGGCTTTCTGGGTGGGATAATACTGAAATGGAGACCTGAATGACAAGAAGTTAGCAGTCATCTGAAGACTGAAGGGAGTCACATTCCAAACAGAGGGAAGAGCTAATAATACAAAGGTAAACACCAAGGCAGAAATGAGTAAACAGAAATATTAATGGCAACCCTCCTGTGTGCAACTTCTCTCTTTCTCTATTTTTGGATCTTCCCACCATCACTCCTACTAGAGAATCCAAGAGGAGTCTGGAAGGCCATGGAGACTAGAAAATGTAGTTTGCAGATTCTCATTCCTAACAGTGAAGAGAAGAATAGTGAAAGGTACACTTTGGCTGAAAAACAACAGTTAAAAACTAGGGCAGTCCATCCTTTTGGCTACTGATCCCCTTCTACAAGTATTTAAACTTCTAAATAGTGACAATAACAACATTTACATTATATGAGATACAGCCATTCTTTATACAAATAAAGAAAAAAAAAAGTTTGAGACCAAGTGCCAGAAGGCATCATTCTTATCTTCAGGTGATGTTAATTCTATTTATAGTTAAGTCATAAGCCTACCTTATTCTGTAATGTAAATACTAAATTTAAAAAGTAACCACAATCAATGCATCATATATAAAAGGGAGAAGAAAAAAATATTTAATGCATAGAGAACCAGCGAAGACAATATGTTTAACTGTATCTAGTTATATAGTCATACTCATACTCCGGTATCACTTATAGTGAGGCAGCATCACAACTTTCTCTGTTTTCTTTACTTATCTACCTATCTCTGTTTTCTTTACTTCAACTAACACCTCAGTTAATAGATATATACAGAACATTCCACCCTAAAACAGCAGAATACTCATTCTTCTCAAGTGCACATGGAACCTTCTCCAGAATAGACCACATACTGGGTCACAAATCAGGGCTCAACCGATACCAAAAGACTGAGATTATTCCCTGCATATTCTCAGATCACAATGCTTTGAAACTGGAGCTCAATAACAAGGAAAAGTTTGGAAGGAACTCAAACACCTGGAAGCTAAAGACCACCTTGCTTAAGAATGCTTGGATCAACCAGGAGATCAAAGAAGAACTAAAACAATTCATGGAAACCAATGAGAATGAAGACACTTTGGTCCAAAACCTATGGGATACAGCCAAGGCAGTCCTAAGGGGGAAGTACATAGCCATCCAAGCCTCCCTCAAAAAAATTGAAAAATCCAGAATACACCAGCTGTCTCTACACCTTAAAAAACTGGAGAATCAACAACAAATTAAGCCAACTCCACACACAAGTAGTTAATTGGGATTCTTTATTTGAGGGTAAACCAACGGTCATTCTGAAGGGCCTGAATGTTACCTGTATTATTGGTTGAAGGTTTAACATTTGGACATGAAAACACTGAGTGGCACTCCTGCAATTTCTGAGTTTCAGATATAGTCCCCTCTGTCCTACCACAGGGATGCAATTATTTTCCTCCTTGGTAGTCAGGATCAAATTAATCAGTAAAATAACCCCTTTTTCTTTGCCTATTGGTTTTATGGAATAAATGCCAGGTGTCAGGCTCACCTCCTAACTCAAGTCAAATTATTGTTTCCTCTAGCAAAGCCATCCCTCCATTGAGAAACAAGTCCGCTAAATCAGTACAGCCTGAAGTTACAGAACCAGGAAGTACAAGTTTTACATCATATCCATCTGAATGCCCATCCTCTGTTGTGTGCACAAGTGGGTCCAGAGCAGACACAGAAGAATGCATAAGAGAGGGGACACTGCCACTCTGGAAAAGCTCCATGATGTTTGTCCTTGTAGGTCAGAGATGATAGTGGACATATTGCCAATGACATGACCTCCCTAGTTCATTGAGGATGACGGGATCTCAGAAAGGCAGGATCTACATGCCAACTCTTAACTTCTTGAGACAAAGTGGGCACAACTATCATAGTGGGTAACAGCAACAGAGCTGTACCCAGATGGTTACACACAATTCCTGGAGAACCACTGGGGTAATCATGCATTAGAAATAGATCGACAGCTTGCTGTAGGAGAGATTTGCCTCTATCTTACAGTGTTTATAAACAATTCCAGAGCCCTAAATGGAAATTCATTATTTAAAGAAAGGTATAAGGAAACTGGAATGGAAAAACAGATTAGTAAGGATGGCTGAATTTTAGCTATGACTACACTATTGAATCTGGCATGATCATGGGTAACAGAATTCTCTTAGGATCTCATCCTTTGTAATTTTAAAATGAGAATAACAAAATGATTTAAATGATAAAAGCTAGTATATATGGAGCACCTACAAGGTAGCACACTGTCTCAAGCTATTAACTTGTATTATATCATTCACTTCTATTATGATATGGGTTATATTATTAAACCCATCTTGCAGAAAAAGCAACTGAAACACAGAGAGGCAAATGATCCATCCAAACTTCAACAGCTAGTAAGAAGTAGGCTGGGGTCTTAAACCCACACTTTAAATGCCACTAAGTCATGGGTGAAGCCCCTTGAACCTTGGTTTCAATCTCAGTGGTTTTCTTTTCCAAGTCTGCCGTGTGCTCTCACAATGGACCGAGCTGATCCTCAGGAATGACCAATATCAGGGCAACAGAAACCAGCTTTCTGCAATTAGGCTGATTGTGTAACTTAACTCAGGTGGACTAAATTGGCTGTAAATTCTTTTACCAGGCATCCATGCCCTACAGGCTTCTGGGCACTAGAACAAAAATAACTAAGTGCATAATGATCACAACAGGGACAACTTGCCCAAACATATCCATGTGCCAGAGCACACGGGAGAAGAAGAGAAATAATTTCCTGTCAACACCCCTAATCATTCTGAGAGACTACTTCATAATGATTGCCAAAGCAGAAACAGGGTGATGGGTGGGTGGGAAGGCTGGGGGTGACAGGGTATCTCAGAACAGCTTGGCATCATGGGCTTAGCACTGGCTTAGATATGGAACACTCCTGCTCTAGTCCTACTTTGGACTCTGAACTGCTGTACAACATTGGATTTCTTGTCATCATCATGGAATATTAGTGCTAAAGGAATCATCATTGAGTTCAAACTCCTGATTTTACAGAGGAGAATATGGAGACCTAAAGAGTTCAGACAAACCAGAGATCAACTATTCTGAATCCCCAGAATTCCCTGCTGCCCACACTGTACCTCATTGCAGGTGCAAGCCCTCTTCCTTTCTGAGTATCCGTTTTCTCACCTGTAGAATACAAATACCTCAGATGTGCTAAGTTCCCACACTAGTTGATTTAATAAACTCAAATGAAATAATATATGGGGAAAGTGCTTTTAAAAGTATATACCACAATACTTCTGCTCTGAGGGTTGAGATATAAAACTTTCCCTTCTCACTGGGGCACCACTCCATAGTCTTCAGCAAGAGTGCCCTGAAGATCTTCCAAAACAGACCTAGAGTTTAAAGACAGACACACATCATTTAAGGTCAACCAGCGGGTTAGAATTAAGAAGGATGGGAACTTTTAAGTAGATGGTGGAGGGGGGAACAACTTTAGAAACCATTTGGTAAACCACAAAATATTCTCTTCCTCAAGGACAGATTTACCACTTCACTGCTTGCATCATTTAAATCCACACCAGACCAAGCATTTAGGAAGGTACCACAGGGGGTAATCTATCATTAGCAAAGGAATTGAGCAAAGGTGTCCTAGGTGGGCTTTGTCTGTCTTTGCTTTTTAGCTCAGGCACAGTTGCTACTATAAGTCCTGGTCATCCCTCGTAACTTCAGTTAGACACATTTTAAATAATGGCATGATTTGCATAATGTTCTCATTTACTTTGCAGCTCATTTTCTCTCAGTTTTCCATCAAAATCTATTATCCACCAGAGACCACACCCAGTGCTTTTCATGTATTATCTCATTTAAGCTTTGCAAAAGCCTGATGAAGTAGATGGTACTGTCGTCCTCACTTAATAGGTGAAAAGCCAGAGACCCAGGAGGAAGCAGTAAGTACAGGAACAAAGGTCAAAACCAAGACAGTCAAACTAGAGTCTGCACTTTCCATGCCTGGTTATATTGCCTTCCTGTGTTCTGTCCACTGTTTCATTGTCTCAGGCTACAGTTTCAAGACACATGTTCCAGGGAATGAATCTTTCAAGTCACTTGCCAAGTGCACAATACGAGTTTTTCAAATATTTAAGGAACTCTCATGTTGATGAGAAATCAAGCTTACTCTGTATGACTTTGGAAGGAAAAACCAGGCTCCAATGGCTGAAAACACCAAGAGTCAGATTTCAGCCTAGTGTGGGAAAGAACTTGGTATTCACTGGAGTTGTCAAATGAAGGAAACTAGCTATTTTGCTAGTATGGAAAGCAGATGTTATTGTTCAAACAGAGGTTATTGGGGACCATCTGTCATATATTGCTGCTGTGAGGAGGGAGATTTCTGTCCCAAAGCCCCTCAAGTTATGTCTAATTGTGAAATTTTACAATTTGATAACCAACATATCTGAGTCAAGGAGAAAGGGAGAACATTCTTTGTCAAGTATGGCCTTGCATGAGTAATTCCGTTGATTGCGACCTAGCCAATTTTCTCAAACTATAGCTTAGAAACAAAATAATTCTCATGCCTTGAGGAAATGAGTTCCTCTTGGGCTCACTCTTCCTTGAGGCCATCACACTCTCCCCTACCTGAAATCTTGAAGATTACCAAACCGAAGTTCTCCTTCCTCCAAGCCCATCTCAAATCTCACCTGCTTCAGGAAGCTTCTCCCCGCCATCTTGGGCCTTGACTCTCCCACGCCTTAAACCCCCACCACACCCTCTTCTCTGACAATTAATGTATTCCTGGTTGCAAGGCACACACTATAGGAGTAATCTGATTGCAGAAGAGTCAATGACCACACAAAGCAAATATAATCAAGAGAAAATTTCAGAAAGGAAAATGGGGTCTGAGCTAAATCCTAAAATACTGACTGCTGGTCCAGGAGGGGTGGAAATGCAGAAGTCTGATTATCTGACGCAACCCTGGCAGTTAGCACAGAGGCTGCTGGAACATTGTAGATGCTCAAAAATGTTTGGGGCGCCTGGGTGGCTCAGTGGGTTAAGCCGCTGCCTTCGGCTCAGGTCATGATCTCAGGGTCCTGGGATCGAGTCCCGCATCGGGCTCTCTGCTCAGCAGGGAGCCTGCTTCCTCCTCTCTATCTCTGCCTGCCTCTACTGCCTACTTGTGGTCTCTCTCTGTCAAATAAATAAATAAAATCTTTAAAAAAAAAAATGTTTATCAGAGGAAGGAAGGAGGAAGGAAAGCAGGGGCGGGCAGAGGAAGGGAGAGAGGGAAAGAAGGATGGAAGGAAGGAAGGAAGCCAGCGTGAGCCAAGCATATTTGTGTAACGGTCAAGAGACCAGACTCATGACAACAATGTGCATCTGTGTTAAGCAGTGGGTATTAGGACAAATGAGCAGTGCAGGCTCAGATTATGAAGAGCCTAGAAAACCTGAATGAGAACTGGAGGCTGACTACAGAGACATTTATAACATTCTGAGTTGCCTTAAAGCTTCTTGTGGCTTCTTTATTAGACTTCAGGTCATGTGAGCGCATAGTCCTCTGCTAACTCTTGATATCCTCAGCTTATTTAGCTCTGTGTGTGTGTGTGCTAATTGTGTGAAGAATAAATAGGCAAGTGAATAAACCACTCTCTGCTTAACTCATTCCAGAGACAAATTGATATTTTGCACCTCGCCGGCATTCTGGGGTTAGCCACAATGTTGGCCTCTCGCTCATGTACGGGATCCAAGATAATGCGAACATTTCTCCAACTTGGGCATTACAAAGTTAAATTTAATGAACTTTCCCCTCCCGAGGGTATTTATCATTAGGTCAATCTCACCTCTCCAGTGCTATTCCAAAACCCACTCCCAGGCTACACTGTAGCCAGTTTCCAAGACTGAGTCATGTTCTTGGATGTGAAAGGAAATGGAAAGCTTAATAATCCGAGAATTTTTCAATGTACCCAGCCTCTGACAAACCAGTTTATTAACAATGTTTCAGTTCCTTTTTTTCTGACTAGAATGTCCTTAAATCGATTATGATGTTTTCCTTCAGAAGATGTTCATATTGAATCTGAGTTTTATAGAAGAGTAGGAAGGGGTAAGGAGAGAGGTTTGATCAACAGGACTGATCTCAGACATTGTCCCTGCCACTTACCAATCTTGCAATTTTGGACAAATTGCTTCTAAGTCTGTTCCTTCATCTATAAAATTATTTTTTTAAGATTTTATTTATTTTTCAGAGACACACAGAAAGAGAGAGAGAGCACAAGCAGGGGAAGCGGCAGGCAGAGGGAGAAGCAGGGTCCCTGCTGAGCAAGAATCCTGATGTGGGACTCGATCCCAGATCTGGGATCATGACCTGAGCCAAATGCAGATGTTCAAATGACTAAGCCATTCAGTCATCCTTCATCTGTAAAATTATAACAATGCCTACTCTACATTTCTGTACATTGCAATAGCAATATTTTTGTACTTCTGTCTATATATGTATACATATTTAAACTGAAAAATTAATAGATTTTAATCAGTAGTAACACTGCCCCCCCCCCAGGCAAATAGACCTACCTTCCCCAGGACAGCCTCTAGCCCTGAACTTTCTAGTCCTATGCCTCCATTAGAACATAACTTTCCATTTTGCCATCCTTTCAGGGTCCAGCATTTGACTGAGATAACTTTCCAGACTAATGTCTTGATAGAACACTCCTTTGTGATGGAATATTTCTATTTTTAAGAACCAAATTCTGGATATCTTACCCTTAAGAGCATATTTATGCTGAGTGAAATAAGTCAAGCAGAGAGAGTCATTATCATATGGTTTCACTTATTTGTGGAGCATAACAAATAACATGGAGGACATGGGGAGTTAGAGAGGAGGAAGGAGTTGGGGGAAATTGGAAGGGGAGGTGAACCATGAGAGACTATGGACTCTGAAAAACAATCTGAGGGTTTTGAAGGGATGGGAGGTTGGGGGAACCAGGTGGTGGGTATTAGGGATGCACAGATAGCATGGAGCACTGGGTGTAGTGCAAAAACAATGAATACTATTATGCTGAAAAGAAATAAAAAATTTAAAAAATATATAATTATTATGATGTAAAATAAAAATAAAATGAAATGAAAAGGGAAAAAAGCATATTTAATCTTAATATTCTTAAACTTTATTAAATTGGTAAATCTAGACTGGTAGAAAGATGGTAAGAAAGAACCCTTTGCATTTGAAATTTTTGGGGGGTAGCTTTAAATTCCTTAGAATTTCCTCTGCATGAATAACTAACTGTATGATGGGCTAACCATGACCTTGTCTCTGGGGCTAAAGCCAGTATGATGCTTTTCAGAAGAAAAAGTACAAAGCCCTACATTTAGGTTCAAAACATCAACTTTTGCAAATAGAGGATGGTGCTTATTTTGGCCATACTCCCCTACAAAAGATGTGACAGTGTTATGGATCCACAAGCTAGAGGCATTTAAAATGCTAACCAAACTAGGTCAGTCACATTTATACATCTATGAAGCCAATACTGTGATAGAATCTAAGGTGACTCGGCTGTGAGGACTAGACATATTTGGCATAAGGCTGGAATTTAGGATGCCTTAACTGCCAAAACAAAACAATGAAAGGCCTAAATATTGTCCCAGATGTGACCCACCTGATGCAAACAGGGATTTCTAGCCTAGAGAACAGAAGGTTAAAGACACAAATAATAAAATAGCTCTTAAAAGAAAAAGAGAGGCATATTGTCTACGACTCCAAAGGACATAACTAAGTTTACTTGTTAGAAACTGTGGACATGTCCAATTAGCTGTATGCAAGGAATAACTTTCTAATAAATTGAGCTGTACAAAAGGAAATGACTGATTTCATGAAGAAATGACTTATTTCTATAAGTTCTAGTATTGTTCTTGGTACATGACCAAAGAAAGAAAGGAAGGAAGGAAAAAAGGAAGGGAGGGAAGAAAAACATTAGTTGTTCTCTTGGCTGACAGCTGGAGTTGGTCCTTCTACTAAAAATTGATCAGGATTTCTTATCAAAACTGAATAATCTGCTCTTTTTTCCAGGAAGTTTCCTCAATCACCACCTGGACCACCTTTGTTTTAAAGAGACTCCTTCACAATCAAATTCCACTTAGAATTTATCCTATGTCTGAAGAATAGGTCATCACAAAAGTGCGTATTTTCCTAACTGAAAAGTTGGACATTTCTCGTGTATATTATATTTCATTTCTTTCTTCTGATAGTAATGTCAGGCATAGCACAGTTTCAGTTTCTGTTAGCAGTATATGTACATACACATACCACCACCCCATAAAATTTAGCCAAAATAAGAAAAGATGGAACCATGAAACGTAAGGATTTTTTAATAAAAATATATTTTTTAAACTTTAAGTTCCCCTTAGTTTCCAATATTTGATATACCTCTGTTAAGTAAGATGCTGAATTTATTTGTGCTTTAGGTTTTTAGATGGTATGGTTCTAAGTCTAATAAGTTGCTGTTACATTTAAAGGGATTTTCATGGTATTAACCTATTTTTCAAATTTTAACCTACTCAAACATAAAGTGGCCATTCTATAACAGCCTCTTAATTCAACTTGGAAAGTAATAGGTCTTATTATCCAATATCCCTTTTTGGTGTGCCTGATTGGTTGATTTCTGTTTATTTTACCTAGCTATGGATCTAAGAATAACTGGAATCTGGAGTTGGGAAATCTAGGTTTGAGTCTCAGATCCACTGACTCATGAAGTTGTAACCTTGGGCAATTCTCTGAGCCTCAGTTTCCTCCTATCTAAAATGGGATGAAACTGTTACCCTTGTTTACGTAACTCTCAGGCTTATTTTAAAATTACCCAAGATACCCTACATGAAGATGCTTAGTGACCTGTAACTATTTCTAAATAAGTGTAAAGGACAATTATCCTTGCACAACTTCATAGACAAACAAAAACATCCTCATTCTGTTGTCAAGGAGCAACCTGGGATTGGGTTCCTTCCCAAATTCATAAGGGCTCTAAAGAAACAATTACTGCTATAATCGCTGAGTGGCCAGGGACATCCCAGAGAGATGGCAGTAGGACCATACTCCATTGTTTTATTGAGCAACTAAAGCAGTAGTCATTAATGAATTGAAGTAAATCCCAATTTGCAATAATATATTTCATACACTTCTACTTTCCATATTTTTAATCACTATGTACAGTTGGAAATTTAATTTGTTAATATTTTTCCAATGTGTGCTTTGTACACCCTGGAAATCTGAGAAAGACCCTGAACTGCAAGGTTAATTTTATGATGCCATGCATTGTGTCATCATGGATTAGCCAATGGCATGAAGGTCATGCCTCTCTGAGCTCTAATCACATTATCTATGGTAAGCTTAATAATGACTCTTTGAAGATGTTCACATTCTAATCTCCTGCACCTGTGAATAGGTGACCTTCCATGCAAGCAGAATTTTGCAGATGTGACTGCATTTAGGATTTTGAGATAGGGGAACGATCCTAGATTTCCTAGGTAGACACAAGAGAATCATCAACGTCTTTATAAGAGGGAGTCAGGAAAATCAGAAATGTAATGGAGAGGATGACAGAAGCAGGGACACAAGGATATGAGCCAAGAAATGTGGACAATCTCTGGAAGCTGGAAAAGGAAAAGAAACGGCTTCTCTCCTAGAAACTCCAGCAGGAACACAGCCAGTCCTGCTGACATCCTGATTTTAGCTCACTAAGCCTAATTTTGGATTTCTGACCTGCAGAACTATAAGAATATAGATTTCTGTTATTTTTAAACTACTAAATGTCTGGTAATTTGTGTGGATAGAAAACATACTAGTTTTAGAAAAATGTTTGTATCTCTAAAACAGAATAATTGAATTAGATGTTCTCAAAGGTCCTTTTCAATTCTGACATCTTACTACAGATACTTTCCTATACTTGGGAAAATCCAGGTCTATTTTTTATAGTAATAAAGATAGCAATTACATAGATAATTAGTGCCATGCTGCTTCTAGAAATGGGCTTAAGTCTTTAAGTTGTCTGTTTTGCTTCTAGTTTGTTGTATTTGTATAGGGAAGAAAATAATACATGCTTGTGTTTCTTTCTGGGACCAGGCAAAGATGGAAATAAATGAAAGAAAACAAACTTGGCTTCAAAGTCAGACATTTGATCTCTAGAATTGCCCTTCTAGAAAGGAGGTCACTTTATACTTTTCTCTCACTCATCCCATTCATTTCTTAGCACTGCCCTAAACTGGTGGCTTCAAACATCAGAAATTTATTCCCCCACAACTCAGAACAGAAGAAGTCCAAAATCATTGTGTCAGCAATGCCAGTACCTTTTGGAATCTTGGGAGCAAAATCTGTTCCGTGCCTCTTTCTAGCCTCCAGTGGTTGCCAGTGAGTTACCAAGGCTTTCCTTGACTTGCTGATGCCTCATTCCAGTCTCTGCCTCTTCCATCACATGGCCTTTTCCCCTGGTTTGTTTTCTCTGAGCCTCTGTTTTCCCTTCTTAGAAGGACGGTACTTATTATATTTAAGGCCCACCTTAATCCACTATAACCTCCATACTTGTCAAGATTCCCCAGAAAAATAGAACTAGTAGGTTGTATATGAATATAGAAAGATTTTAAGGAATTGGTTGATGTGATTATGGACACTCACAAGTTCCAAGATCTGCAGTTGGCAAACTGAAGCTGAAGGAGAACTATTTGCTAGAGTTCTAGCCCAAAGGCCAGCAGACTACAGATCCAGGTAAAGTCAAAGTTTCAGTTCAAGTCTGAGGCAGGGGTGGTTGGAGGCGCAGATGACAAATGTAGAAGCTAGTCGAGTAGATAGTCAAGTAGAAGGAATTCCCCCTATTTAGGGGACAATCAGCCTTTTTGTTCTATTCAGGCCTTCAATTGATGGGATGAGGTCTACCCACATTAAGAAGGGCAACCTACTTTACTTAGCTATTTAAATATTAAATTTATCCCAAAATACTCTCATAGAAACACCCAGAATAACGTTTTCTGAAGTACATGTGCATCCTACGGTCCCATTAAGTTGACACCTAAAAAACAAAAACAAAACAAAACTTCAACTTAACTAATTTCATCTACAAATACCCTATTTGCAAAGATCACCTGCTGAGATTCTAGGTGGACATGAGTTTTGGAAAGACACCATTCAGCCCACCATACCCTCTTCATGTCCCAGTCTGTGCAATGGGAGCCTGGTCCCTGAGCAGAGCTTCCTATCCTACAGTTCAACCAGCATTCTTCTAGAGGTTTGAGGCAGGTCCTCCACGCAAGGAAGAAAGGTTGGAAAATGCTGCCATGAACAGCACTGAACAAGCTTCTTTACCACCGGCTCTTGTTATGGCTTTCCTTCAGGAATGAGTATCCTTAGTCTTCAAGAGAAGACATAGCTCTGCCTTTTTGTGGCTTATTTGATCACAGGAACTGCCCCCTCTTGGTTTTCTTGGCATACCTATGAACACCCCAAACCCAAAGTTCAATGGAACCCAGTCTCAAAACACTGGACAACAATCTCCAAAGAATCCTCAATTTCCAATAACCTGTGGTTTTATCAATCATTATTTCTCCAACTTCCTTTTAAAGCTAAATTCCTCTTGGGACTACCAATGTTGGTTTAAGTTAGATTTATTATAATGTTACTTAAATATGAATAAATATAAAACTACCTACAAATCCCTTATGCTTCAGACTCTTAAAGAACTGTAAAACCCAAACAAATAGGCGAGTGAAATTTCAAAGAAATTCAAAAAAGTCAAAATTAACATTAATTTAACATGATATTTGGCTGGAATTTTGTCACCACTCACAGTGCACATTTAGTATGTTCTGTTCTGGTGTGCTTCCACACCAGTGCTTCCACTTGTGATGCCACAAGTAAGCTCATCCTCGTGCTGGTTTTTTTTTTTTTTTTTCCTATGCAAATTCCAGCAATGCTGTATTTACGCAGCTCCCAGTGATGTCATTTACCTTCTTATGATGGGTACATACCAATATATATTTATTATATCTCTGTTCTTATTACTGGTAAGCATTAAAGAGTTCTTCATATCAATGCAATAATAAACAAAGACACAGTTATAAAAAGTGTGAGTAGATTACAAAGTAGCCACCACAAAGATCCAGAGTGTCTCTTCCTTAGGTCATCATCATTAGACTGGGATATAAAATATATCTATATATACATATGAATATGTTTAATATGTACACTTAAATATGTATATATTAAAGTACATAGCAAAGTATATATAGGAAACAAATGTAGTATGTAAACAAATGCAATAAAACCCGAGATTGTTTGTAGATCTAATTCCTTAGAGTCTAATTTAAAGTGCTAACTATAGATGCTTATGGTTCTCTCCCAACAGCCTCAAACTCCTTCCACTGCTCTTTGCTTTCATTCTCTTCCTAGGGACCAGGAAGTCAAACATATGCATGAAGGCAATGCTCAATCACAGGCACTTACTTGTCTTTAGTCAGATGATCATGCACATGACTTAATGTAGAAATCTGTGTACAACTAAAAGTGCTGTATGACTTCAGCAAATGCAAAGTTAACCTTCAAAAAGAAAGGAATGAAGCCTGATGCTCTCCCCAACTGACTCCTGGAGGATGCCCTGACCATAAACACATTTCATTAATTCAAACTAACTGGGCTATGAAGAGGCTAGTATGAATTACAGAAGTCCAAATTAAATTTTCTCTTTACTAGCAAGGAACGGAACAACTCAAAACTAGCATAACAAAGTGTTAAGAGGCAGAGGTCCTTAATAGGCTGCTTTAATGAACAGGTAAAAACAGTTTAAAATTAGCACAATGATTGTTTTCTTGCAAATTGATTCTCTAATACTCTATTAAGCATTTTAATTTTCTGCAATCTTGTTTACCCCAGTAATTTGCTAAGAAAACCCTTTCTTTCATAGCTAGAGTAGAAGCAACATTTAGCTCAGGCCGGTCCAAATGAGCAAGAGTTTCAAATTAGTAGCATCTGATTTAATTAGGTTTTACTAATAGCAAGTCAGGAAAATGCATTAACTGGCTTCGCCCACTAGGGGTTCTCTTTGTGTGCTGACGTTAATTGCTGCCATTTTCTTCATTGCCTGTTGCTTCCCTCCCGGCTGCCTTCTTGTTGACAACAGTGTGGGGGACTTTCTGACAAACCTCACTCAACGTCACCAGCATTCTCAGCTCAGCAGATGGTGTATGAATGGTGATTTAGTTGTCAGTCTGCTTGATGAGATTAGGGGGTCGCCAAAAGGCCACTCTGGCCAAAATCCTTCCTACCTTTGCATACCTGCAGCAAGTGCTGAAGGAGCCATCAAATAGATATAGCCACCTTCAACATTACTTCTTGAGGACTTTTAAAGATGTTGTGCTCTTCTGATAGAATCATATAGGACTTCTCCTCTCCTCCAGCCATTAGCTACATGTTGGATGTACATGAGCTTAGTGTATACTACTTGTCTCAAGTTCATAAAGGCATGCTTTGTCTTTTCAACAAGAAGTAACTGAGGACAGAGACTATTTTTGCTCATATTCTTGCTCAACCCCCACCTCCATTTCAATTCCCTAGCGCAGTTCTGTGCAAATAATAATAACACTAAATATCCATATAACACTAAATAACTAAGTAACTAAATAATCCAAATAACACTAAATATCCATTGATGGATAGGCAATAACAATTTACATGCTTCAACCTTAAACAAGTAAAAATGAATTAACTGTTCATTAACAGTTTCTGTTACCCAATAGTGAGGTCCTAAGGGAATAGGATACAGAACAAGAAAGTTTTGATGGGATGTAAAATTTTCTGGACTACAAAAGGTGTAAATGAGCATGTAGGAGCCAAAAGAAAAGGGGATGTGATTTGGAAAGAAAGAGTAATATTCCCGCCTGGGTGGCTCAGTGGGTTAGGCCTCTGCTTTCGGCTCCGGTCATGATCTCAGGGTCCTGGGATCGAGCCCCACATGCTCTCTGCTCAGCAGCAGGGAGCCTGTTTCCCCCTCTCTCTGCCTGCCTCTCTGCCTACTCGTGATCTCTCTCTCTCTCTCTGTGTCAAATAAATAAATAAAATCTTAAAAAAAAAAAAAAAAAAAAACAAAGAAAGAAAGAATAACATTCCCGATTCCCATTTTTCTTCTGGTTAGAACTACTCAGATGCCGTGGCTTATCAGACCAAGGCAAAAACGTCTGAACAAACTCAACTCGTGTTTTTTGTTTTTGTGTGTGTGTGTGTTTTTTTCCTCCCCACCACCAATGACTCTCAGAGAATACAAGGAGGAATTTCTCAGTTTAAAAGAGGTGTCCATAGTACTCAGGCCTGGGTATGAAGCAAAACACATCAAATAACATCAAATAAAACTCGGAAGTGATTTCAAAAAGGAGGATGCTAGCAAAACATCTGTTTCAACCCTATTGTCAGGTAATGGCCAGGCAGCTTGATGAGAAATTATTGTCTTGGGGTATACCTGTCATTCTCATCTCCCAGCTTAATAATTAAATATTCAAGGAAGCACTATCAACAAAATATAAGTTGTCAACAAGCTCCCCTGCATTTTTAGAGAGGAAAAAACATGGTCTCTTAGTTGGAATTATTTGATCAATTGAGGAATTTTTAAAACAATGAGTCTATTTCCCTGAAAGAAAAGTTTAATGACTTGAGAATCACTCTAAATTTTGTTTTGTTCACTGAAATCCCAGAACATGGAGAAATAACTGGGACAATGAGAGATGTGGACAGGTGGCAGTTTTCCTAGAAATGGGGGAGGGATCTTCCCCAAGCTCCTTCCCTCTGTCTGGACATCCATTAGCCAGAAAAGAAGGTAAGACAGGGGAAGACATCACGCCCTCAAGAGAACCTGGAATGTGTTACTCGTCATGTTCAGTGGAAGCCTTAGATCCTTAACCTCCAAATACTATGCAAGTAACTTTAGAAAAGCTATTTAGCCTTGCTTTAGGTTTAGTAAAGTTTATTACTATTATGTAATAATGGGGTATTATGGGGTAGATGTTTATAGCCCACAAAAATCTGTATGTTAAAGTGCAAGCCTCCAATGTGGTGAAAGGTGGTATCTTTGAGAGATAATTAGGTTTAGGTGGAGTCATGAGCATAGAACTGTTATTGTGGAATTAGTATGCTCAAAAGAAGAAGGGGCGCCTGGGTGGCTCAGTGGGTTAAGCCTCTGCCTTTGGCTCAGGTCATGATCTCAGGGTCCTGGGATCGAGCCCCACATTAGGTTCTCTGCTCAGCCAGAGCCTGCTTCCTCTCTCTCTCTCTGCCTATTTGTGATCTCTGTCTGTCAAATAATTTTTTAAATGAATATATATATATTATATATATATATAATATATTTTACATATTATATATATATATATATATTTTTTTTTTTTTAAGAAGAGGAGGAAAAGATACCAAAGCAGGTGTATCTCTCTCTCTCTCTCTTTCTCCCCCACCTCTCCATATATACACACCAAGGAAAGGTCAGGTGAGCACACAGCAAAACGGCAGCTGTTTTAAGTTCTGTTATCAGGATATTATTTTCAGGACACAGAACCTTCATGTTCTGTGCTCCTACCAGGTACCAGCTCCTGTGCTATGGAGATGATGTAACAATGATAAATGATGTTCCTAATCTCGGGGAGCTTTCAAATGGTAAAACTAGGTCCCGCAGCTATAATAAACTGAGCTCACTGAACTCCCTAATCTGGGAAATCTTTTTTAAAAGGGGGGAGGGGGTCATGAATTAAAATGATATATAGTATTATCTTACAGAAAATCAACTTATTGGAAAAATGTATATTAGGAGTTATTCCAACCAATCACCAGGAAAACATTTTCCTCCTGGACATAATAGTAATAATCTTTACTAAACCTAAAGTAATGTTTATTTTATTCTCTTCTGGTTTTAAAAATACACAGTGGTCTGAAAGCCAAAATCTAATTTGTGATTTTCACAGCTGAATCACATCCATTTCCTCTCCAATCGGATACGAGTGGGCACTGCCACCATTGCTCAACAGCCACCCCAGTCAAACCGGACAGCTCCCCCGGGGAGGCCCATAGGGGTTAGTTCTATTTATAGCAAGTCTGAAAAAGAGCACCTCTGAAGTAGAGGATTTTCAACCAAAAGACAGAAAGTTGGAGTAGAGGACTGTGAAGGCTCTTTCCAACCTTAGAATCCATCATTCTTGGAGACTTTTGGCTCATGAAATGTAACAGACATCCTAGCTAGGCTGTGAATAGAAGCCAGGTGTTCCCATTTCCAGCTTGAGATTTTATAAAGCAGGCAATGGTGGGTCTGGTGTACAGCTCAAGAAATAAAATAGAATTGTCTTTTGGTTCAGAGGAAGAATTTATAAGGCAAACAGATATACAGGCTAACAAACTATTTTACCCAAATCTGCAAAAGCCTCTCTAAGCCTCAGCTTATATGATACAGATATACACAAAAAATATAGAGGCAGTCATCATGAGAAAGGTAATGATAAACCCTTGAGAGAAGATTATTTCCTTAGAGAACACCACTCCCTTCTAGTTACGGGGCATGGGAGAGGGAAAGACAGCAATATCCTCTCCTGACCTCTTTGGGCCTTGGATAGGGACTGAAGACGTGGGACAGTTTTAAAGCTGACTGGATGATTGCTTTTCTGTGACTATAATATTCACTGGAGAAAACTTTAAAAAAAAAAAAAGAAGTACAAACTGTTATAAAATAAGTAAGTTGTATGTACAGCATAGTGACTATAGTTAATGCCATATTGCATATTTGAAAGTTGTTAAAAGAGTAGATTTTAAAAGTTCTCAAAGAAATGTATAACTATGTAAGGTAAAGGATGTTAACTAAATAAACTGTGATCACTTTTCAATGTATAGAAATATTAGATCATGTTATATACCTGAAAACTAATATTATGTCAATTATTTGTCATTAAAAAGCAGATTTTTTAAAAAATGACACAGCTAAGAAGTCTCCAACAGGAATATCAGTCTTCTAATTCGGGGCCAGTGTTCCTTTTTGGGCACCATCCTCACATATGTTGGGGTTGCTTACACATCCTAAACATCCTTTATTTTCCTACAGATCTATTCCCATAGTTTGTTCTTTCCCTAAAGGAACAAGTTTCCAAGCTGTGCTACCACTCTATAAAATAAAACTTCCATCAAGAGTAAGTTCTGATTCTCCAAGACTCTGATCTGACTCTTAGCTTGTTTCATCATGTGACCCTTAAGATCAAATGTGTGTTCTCTAGATTAGGCTTTCCCTTATTTCCTATAGACAAATGCTGGTCATTCAGTACAACTTCAGGTGAATGTTTTCATATTTATCTATTGGTATTATCTTTCTTAGTGCTAATATCAAAGGCTCTTAATCCCTACCCCGTCAAACTTATGATCGCAAAATGATAGAGCCATTTGAAGATAGCTCTACACACTCCATATCACACATCCAGGGCATGTATCAGCGGATCAATTAATCCAGGACCTTGGATGAGTTGATAGAAATTCTTGAGTTAGAATCTAAATAAGAAATTTTATTTTTTTTTAATTCTTTTTCTTGTGAATTTTTTTGTTAAATTTTATTTATTTGTTTGTTTGTTTAAGAGAGAGAGCTCAAGTAGGCAGAGTGGCAGGCAGATGGAAAAGGAGAAGCAGGCTCCCCCCTGAGCACAAAGCCCAATGCAGGGCCTGCTGCCAGCGCCCTGGGATCATGACCTGAGCTGAAGGGAGACGCTAAACCTACTGAGCCACCAGATGTCCTCTAAATTTGTTTTTATCAAGATATGAAATGGGTTGGGAAATGTCACATGGGTTATGTCCCACCAGGTAAATGCCCAAAGAATAGGACATTTTAAATGGGAGGGGTGCCTGTCATAGATATCTTTATGGGACAAAATGACTAAAGTGTCAAGAACTCTATGCTCTGAGCCAAGCTGAGGAGCTGGGCAGGCAAAGAAGGAAGAACAGTTCCACTTTCAGAGGAAGGAAAGGTTCGACATCCTAAGAATTTTTGATAGTTTAGTACCTTGGAGCCCAGGATTTTTTTGGCCTCAGTTGTTTTTCCTCTTGTTATCCCCTGGAAGTCCTATAATTACACTGACTCTGTGTGACAAAGGACTATCCCCTTTACATCAAGCCTCAAGATAAGGAACAGTCTTGGGTCTCAAATAGGAAAGAAAACTAAGCCATTTGAATTCTGAATTACTTAGGAAACACTATAAGGATGAACTTGACATCCAATCCACTCAAAGATTAAAAATAGTTTTTCTCAGGGACATCTGGGTGGTTCAGTCAGTTAAGCATCTGCCTTCGGCTCAGGTCATGATTGCAGGGTCCTGGGATCAAGCCCCCATCGGGATCCCTACTCTGTGGCAAGCCTACTTCTCTTCTTCCACTCCCCCTGCATGTTCCCTCTCTCGCTGTCTCTGTCAAATAAATAAATAAATATAATTGTAAAAAAAAAAAAATCATTTAAAAATACTTTTTTTCAGTATACCTTGGTTTGTGAGTTAATGAAGTCCTGCTCATTATCCCCATTAATACGAAGCTTTACAGTATCTAGTTCAATGGCCCTAAAGATAAGATTCATACCATTCACTGCATCTCTTTTGGAATCAGATACATGTGAGCCTATGCTTACAATGATCAATTTCAACGGATCAGACTTCATTTCTGTGTGAATGTCTCCTAAGCCACATCTGCAGCCTTGGGTTCTCTTGAGTCCCAATGTCCTATTTCCAACTGTGCATTAAGCCATTATCCTCAATGTTGTCACCCAAAACCAATACATATTTAATATTAAATTTTATTTTGTTTTCCAAATCACTTAATATCTTACATAGGCACTATACAAATACTCAGTGGCTAAATCCATAAAACTCTTCCTCTTGAGCTTGATATTAACACTTATTGCTTCATCATTCCCCAAGTTCACAAGCATCGTGCAAGTCATTTTCTTTGACTCGGCCCTTTCCACGAACCCTCAAATCCAATCAGTCACCAGTTTGTCAAATATTTCTTTGAGACACCTCTACTTTTGTCAACACCCATTCAGGGATCTTACTATTTTATGCCTTTTTATTGAACTCCCTACTCTCAGTTTTCATCCCGTATTTTCTTTAATCAATCTTTTTAATCTATATTTGCCAACCATGGTTTGACAGCAGACTGCCCATTTCCCTAATACGTAAATGTACTTACACGTGGGTGTTTTAGAGGATCAGAGTGGGAATTCTACCAATTACAAAGGCTTCAGGACTCCCTCATCCCTTCTTCCGCCAGAGATGATTTCTTTTTTCTGTTTTACATGTTGCGATCTACATGAGTTTGCCTTAAGACTTTATCTACCAGCAAAAACAAGTTAGGAATCAATGACCTGTGTGTAAAAGAAAACATTCCTTAGCCTGGCATTTAAGACTCTCCCAGTCTAGCCCCACATAACTGTTTGATTATAACTCATTTTAATTCTCTTTAAGTTCAGTTTTCTCTTTAATTCTCTCATTAGGTCTTAGGTCTTCCCACCTTATTCTCTCATGTCTCTCACCTAAATGTTGTCCATCTGTGGTGGTAGTTATTAGAAGTACTACCATATATTTCTACTTCGCTACTCCTCCAATGCAAGACAGAATTGCTTTTCTGAGGATCACGTGAGGATATGACCAATGACATTTACGTGTAAGTTACTTGTGTCATTTACAGAACAGAACATTAATTGCCCATTTTAGACCTTCTGAAAGTCTGCCTTGCTCTTGGTGCTGCAACTAGTCATACTCCAGATATTGGCTGTACCAGCAGCCTGGGTCCACAAATGAGGGAGAGATAAAGCAGGTCTTCCAATAATGCAGAGTGAGTGAGAGCTAAACATTGTCTTAAGCCACTAAGATTTTTGAGATTGTATTGCCTTGCTATTATCTTTCTTAAGCAATACACTGTCCTTCAAGGATGGACTAAAATAAAATGCTTTACAAGGTGATTTTCTTTTTAAACTAAACCATTTTATGATGTTCTCTGTACTCTCTACTTCCGCCAAGGAAAAATGCTTCTCAATGAATGATATCAGTGGCATATTAAGTAGCCACTCCATAGGAACTACAAAAACATGTATAATTATTTGTACTCATTTGTCATGTAAATTGATAGGCTGCCCCACATTGTTAAGCTTTAAGTATGTGCATAACTATCTCCCACATTCACTATAAGCTCTTTGATTTGAATATACCCTAGGACATTTCAGGGTAGAAAGAGTATTCTGTGCTTCTCCCCAAGTCCCACCAACCCCAGTGTATTTATCCAGAAGTAATTTGGTTAAGTTACTACCGATGAAATTGCTGAAGAGAAAGGTAATCTCCTAAAACTACAAGTAAAAAAAATGTGCAGCCCAAGAATTAAGTATGTGCGGGTGTGAGAAGCCTAAGAGCCTCAAAAACTACTATTTGTTCATTCACCACTGGCCACCTCATCTTCCCCTAAGTATAATTTCCTTGAGACAAACAGAGCATTGTAAGGTCCTCTAAAACATGAAGTAGAGGATGGTGACCCCACTTTGCCGTATCTCACATACCCACTGTCTGTGAAGCCCAAGGCTGTGTCAACTTCCTTCTGTTATATAGCTCCCAGGGTTTCAGCCCAAGGATACTTAGCAAGCATTTATTTCTGGATTGTTGAAGTTTTTTCAATTCCCCGCAGATATCAAGTTGAAAGAGAAAATTGGTCACTGCCCAAAATTACTAAAAGAGTCGGTAGTAGTTAATACTTATACTTTGTACTTTCAGTATGCCTGGCATTGCTGTAAGCATTTCACATGTGGTAATTTAGTATAGCACGGTGGTGGGTCAGACTGTCAGAACTGGAGTCCTTGCTTTTTAATTACTAACTAACTGTGTGATCTTGGGAAGACAATCTTTCTGTGTCTCGGTGGTTACATATATGAGCTGATGATCATAATCCTACCTACCTCACAAGGTTGCTGTGGGACTTAAAGCAAGTAGTACCTGCCTAGATAAAGCACCATCCAGGACACAGCGTAAGCTTTGCACATGCAGGCTATTTTCACAGCAGGGGGCCAGTCGGAATGTATACCTAGGACCTAAAAAATGTTGCAGATGGAAGTCACAAATGCCAACATCAAACAGTGCAGCTTTTAATATGTCAAGAGGTCTATCAGGAATTGGCTGTTGGGTCCCATTGAGATGAGGGAACTGGTTCCTGACAGATTCCTGCTGCCTGGTTGTTTTGCATTAAAGTTGCCCCCACACACACACACACACCCAAGAGATAATATGGTATATTTAACTTGTCAAAGTCTTTCATCTGGGACATTATGGAATATGATGACAACTCTCCTACTATTTGTTCCCTACCAACAGGCTAGGCCATCCCCACGTAGAGCTTTATGGAAATGTCCTGCCACTGTTAAGAAGGACAAGAACTAATAGAATTCTCAAGAGAAGGAGAGATGATGGACGTCTGACCTGCAATAATTGTTGAGAGCATAAGCACTCGTAGGATGAAAAAGACAGACTGTGTGGCAGGTCTGGGCTCTGGCATCCTGCTAGGATATGATCCCATGTTGCAGAGCCATCCAGCTCTGTGGCCACAGCTTGTCAGTGTTTCACTTCTCAGAACATCCAGAGGAGGCAAACCAGAAGAGATCAGTCCAGCTTGACTAGGTGGGTTACAGACTTTGTTCATATAAGTGTGATCATGGCAACCTACCAAAGGCTGGCCTGGGGAGGGAGAGGGGGAAGGAAAACCATATCCCCTCTTCCCCAAACACCAGCTTGGAAGTTTGCTTCTCCTTCTACATCACTGCCTGTAAGATGTGTGAGGGTTTCTCTGAATGCTGAATGGTAGGCTTGCTAGCCAACGTGGGTAGTTTGCAGTAAAAAAGCAGAAAATATTCTTGCAATGCTTCAACTTAATATTTATATGGTCAGTTTAACCAAGTTCTCATTGTGAAAAATCTAGAATACAAAAAAAAAAAAAAAAATTTGTAATCCTGGGGGCGCCTGGGTGGCTCAGTGGTTTAAAGCCTCTGCCTTCGGCTCAAGTCATGGTCCCAGGGTCCTGGGATCGAGCCCCACGTCGGGCTCTCTGCTCCGCAGGGAGTCTGCTTCCTCCCCTCTCTCTGCCTGCTGCTCTGCCTACTTGTGACCTCTGTCTGTCAAATAAGTAAATAAAAAAAAATCTTTAAAAAAAATTGTAATCCTGATTTATAATCTCATTTTTTCAATTCACATTCATGTCATTTTCCCAAAATCTTTTTCTATGTAATATCTTATTTAAGATTATAACCTCTGATTATTTAACCTCTGCTCCCTATGCTTGATTAGATTGCTTCTAATTTCTTAAAATTGCAAATGACAGAGGAATATATTTGAACATAAATCTTTATTGTAATTTCTGCCTATTTGCTTAACATAGATTTCTAGCAGAAAATTTAGAGTCAAACAGTATGAGTATTTTAAAGACATTTATATATATATACATATATATACATATATATACATATATGTATATATACATACCCATATTTTCATATTCCTTTTTCAGGAAGGAGTTTTTATATTTCTACAACTGTATAAAAGAGACTAGCTCTTATTAGCCTCCTAGCCTTAGTAATAGGTAGGTGGGCAGAGAGATTTGTTGACTTTATGTAGGTTTTTAAAATCTTAAGCTAAATTTAAAAGTAGCTGAAGATTCATCCACACGGAACAATATCACTCATGGCAAAATGCCATAAAGCTTTAAACAGACTCTAAGTGATATTGGAATTGAGGGGGATAGACAAAATCAATGAAACTAAGAATAGTCAGGGAAGACTTCAAGAAGCAGCTAGTCTTAAGCTGAACCTTAAAATATTTGTTCAGAGTGATTAGAAAAAACATATATGCATACCTGGGGTGGGCGGTAAACTTAGACAAAGGAGCCAAAACAAGCAAGAAATATTGGTGGTGGGGCAGGGGAGTGTTTTCCTTACAAACATTTATTTCCACAGCTTTTCATTCAAGTAATATTTATTTGATACGTATTAGGTACCTGGCAGTGTGCTACATGTTGAAACTACAACATGAATAAAACACACCTTTGGTCTCTGAGTGAAATCACCTCCTATCTGTCTTTTCTACCTTCAAGTTCAATCCACCTCAGTCTATCACTACCATTGCCATCAAAGTATCCTCCAAACTAAAAATCTATTTATTTCATACCCTGTTTTTAATCACCATATCATTTCTAGAGGATTGGGAAACTTTAGTGGCTTAGCCACACTTTAGAATAAAATACAAAGAACTTAGTGGGGGTTTTATGGCTTTTCTCCATCTGGAGGTTTCCTACTCCCCCTCCAAACATCTAGCCTCTCTTCCTCTCCTTCCAGAAATAAGCTTGATACAAACTCCTTACACAACGTCTAGACTCCTTGGATATACACATACTGTTCCTCATCTGAAACATCTCTCCCTCTACCACACACTCTTCCTCTAAAGTCTTCCAATTAGCTAACTTCTGTTCATTGTTTAGCTGTCAGCTTCTGGAAGGCTTACGTTGGCCTTGAGTATGGGTTCAGTTTCCCTGCTACATATTCACTTCCCTTAGTATAACTCGCATCACATTTTATTGGCATAACTTCTTTTCTCATGGCTTCCTCAAGACCGTGGGCTCTGTAAATACCAAAACTTTGTCCTTCACATTGTTCCTATACAAAGTAGCTCCTCAGTAAATATTTGTTGAAATATTTTGAAATGAATCCATTGGAGGGTGCTGGGTTGCTGCTATCCTTCAACTTGAAGATTTAGAATACTGAATCATGGAGACTAGCAGAACCAGCACAAACTCTAAGCAGAAGAGAATTCAGGCTCAGGTGACTGAACAGTGGTATGTCCATATAATAATAATCTACAAGATTTGAGCTGTTCAGTTATCTTAAAATAAGTTCCTACTGCGTTATCACAGACTAGGAATCAGCAGACAAGATCTAAACTGGGAGGCTTGAAGTCAGACAAATTGAGATCCACTGCTTACCTCTATCACTTTCTATGGGAGCTTGGGCAAAGCCTCTCTGCACCTGAATTCCCTCTTTTGTAATGGGGAATCTAATGCCTCTTTCCAAAGGCCATAAGACAAATGTATAGAAAACTGAATACAATTCCCAAACTCTCACATTCACTAAATGTTCATTTCTTCCCTCTCCTTCTCAGTTCTTCCTCTTACTCCCTGAAGAAACTTGGACAAATCACCTCTTCCAGGGTCTTCATGCTCTCTGCTATAAAACTAAGGGATTAAGAGAAAGAAGTGGTTCCCCAAACTGGTCAAACTCAAGCATCATCAAGAAGGCCTTTCCTGAAAAATTCCAAGGTGGACCTAGAAGTCAGTTTCTTTCCTTATAAAGTTCCCCAGGTGATCTTGCTGCCGCCAGCCCAGCCCAGAACTACCGTCCAGTATTATGGAAACACCAGTCTTTTCCAGCTTGAACAGGCAACACTTTCATTTTTCTTTCTACTTCTCACATAAAAAATGATTATGTAATAGATCAGAATATGACTCACCTGGCTGGCATTTTTTATCCCACCAGACCAAAACTATGCCATAATTGGCAATGAAGATCAGCTCTATGTGTTTGCATGACTGTTTGCATGCACGTTTGCATACTGGGGTGGAGGAAGAAGAAGTATACAAAGTTTTTACCTGCCTCAAACACTTCCTTTGTTGACTGGCATAAGGTAGACCTCCCAACAATGTAGCCACCTCCAGCGGAGCAGTAAACTGCCTACAGAAAGCTGTTCTTAAGTTGGATACAAAGTAATGGACCTTTTAGCCTTCTGCTATTATTATCTTAATATTGCACTGGCAGGTTGACCAATGGTCATTGCCCTGTTAAGTTAACACCAGAAGATACAGTCATTATGAAACCTCAGAACCAAGAAGGTTAATAAATCAAGACAAAAATCAAGACCAGTTCATAGGCTGGTTGTTAATTTAACAGAGAGCATGAATATAACCAAAGCCCATGAAGAAAAAAAAGAAGTTGGGTGTCCACCAGATAAAACAACAGAAAACACAAAAACTGAATGAGGCATGCAAGTGATTCAAAGTCTGTGGAAAAATCTGAACTCTAAGCCAGCTGAGTAATATGGCAAATTCCATAAACATTTCATGAATTCAGATGTTATGATAAATTGAGAAAAATCTGTTAACACATAGTCTCTCCCTTTGAAGAACTTTCAACCTATAAAGAAACCTGAGAAAAATGGTAAGGACACACTCCATGCTATTGCATTAAACATAACATCTTAACTTCTTAACAACCCTGCATTGTAGATATCATCAGGCAAGTTCAATGATTTACCCAATACTTGGAGGTAATATCAAGAAAGCTGGACTACCTCTTTACTAATAGATGTACTGCTCAGAAACATCATATGTTATACCGAAGATATGTCTAAGTATTTCTTTCTAGTGAATAATTATAGTTCAAACACTCATCAAAGGGCTATTTCATTAAGAACCATTAAAGCTGATGAGTTTCTCCGTGACATCTCAGAAACTTAACGGTAATGAGTATTAAGGTCAAAGATTCTGATTCTTGAAATGCCATTGCCATCTGGGTGTTAACCCTAGAAATAGTCCCTGCCAGCCACGTGAATCTGTTCTTCCCTCTTCACTGAGCCAGAATAAGCAAAGAACTTTCCCCTTATTTACACCCACATGTTGGGTAAAATGACAGTCCAAACTCCAAAGAGTCATATGAAATGCCAGCTGGGCCATTGGTGGGCAAAGTCTCATGGCAAAAGTGCTGGAGCACTGGAGACAAAATTCAACCGGTGGCTCCAAGAACAAAAATCCACATATTTTCTTTCTTTCTTTACCAACAACAACAACAAAGAAAAACTATCCCAAAATAAATAATCTAGGCTAATAATCGGACAACCAAATATTCACTACTCCCCCAAACCCTTTTTAAAAGTCTCATTGCTAGCGCTGGAAAGAAATAGAAATAATCTTTGTGTCTGATTGAAACCAGGTTTCCTCATTCTCTTGGGCTTCCACGTTTAACAGCTCATTCCACAAAAACAATCTCCCTTCTCTCTGCTTGGCCTAGAAAGTTTCTGATTTTATTGGTGCATTATAACATACAGACTGTCCCCTTCCAATGTGACCTGTCATCATTGAACTTTGAATATACAAATCCCCACCATCCTCTCCCCCAAATTAGCAGAATACATCTCTCTGTTTTGACTCGCATTAGATGGTCGCTACTGAGCTTGAAAAGGTTGCGTCTCACTTCCTGGCATCGTTGGACAAGTTGCAAATCATAACCATGCTAATTAGCACATAGATTTCTGGATTTTATGTATGCCAGGCAAAAAGACATGTAAGGTAGAGAAAGAAGGGAGAGGAAAGGGTCACTCAGGGGAAAAAATAGAAGGGAGGGAGCATGGGCAAAAGGAATTTGAGTGACGTTGTTTTATTCTCCAAAGCAGATACCCCGGGGAGGATTAGCTTAGGGGAAAATCCTTCACTATCATCCTTACTTATTTGTTACACAGAAATAAATATTCTCATTCTTATTAGATCCTCTTTTCCTCTTCTTCTGGATCATGGAAACACAACAGGTTTGGGTAGGTACTGAATTAAATCATCTCTGGCCTTGCTATCAACTGTAGTCAGGTTCATTGCAATCCTATCCATTACATAAATGAACTAAAAAAAGCAGGTCTTTTTTGGAAAGTTTTGGAGTTAAGTTTTACACTTGTAGCAAGAAATAGAACATCACCATATTTTTTAAATATACATAGGTGTGTATACACACACATATGAGTATATACATATATATACATATATACCTGTGTATACAAACATATTGATATATATACACATCAATATAAACATAAAGGGTAGGAAATGCTTCCAGTCCCCCAAACAAATAAAAAGGGACTTTGTTAGAGGGGAAAAAAATTCCCTACAGCAGTCCTTGAATGGGAAGACTTACTTCCCTGTACCATCTAACTCCTTCCTCCCTAAAGCCTCAGGCTAATGCATTCTCTAATTCAGAATATGCACGAATGTATCAGAAAAAGCAGACTGTCTGTCTTGTTTTCAAAGTTTGTCTCTTTGCTTTCTCTGTCCTCCTCCACTTCCCCTCTCCACTTCCCCCTCCTCCAGCCCTTCAAATAGCTCTGTCCTAAATGAACCTTCCAGGCTGGTCTGATGTTAAAAGGGAAATGTTTATCTTGGAGTGTAGAGATAATTGACAATTAGAAAAGAGGACGCTTTTAGCTCTTGGTCAGGGCACTGCACTCCTGGACAAAGTGCTCTTTTCTTTGAGGCCGGGTGGAGTGCTGAATGACTCAAGCAGCGATCTTTGCCTGTTTACACTTAGAGCCTACCAGAGTCAAGGCCTGGAGTTTTTTGGGACATATTTCCCTACCAACTGGTTACAAATAATATCAATAAGTCCTAAAGGGCAAGATCAAATGGTTCGGATTCCTCCTGGCAATTTCTAACTTTTCCTCCCATGTGCTGGTTTATGGGAATTGACTTGCAGGGTTGAACCCACATGTGTCCTCAGTTTTTGTTTTCACCACCCACCAGAAGAACATGCTATAGAAAGAACCAGGTTTCTCTCTGTTTCTAATCTGTAGAGTTAGAAAACTGATGGCATTAAAAAAATATATTATAACACTGTTATCCCAATGTGGTTTGTTCCATTATAAATACATTTTTGTTTTATACAATTTTTAAACTATTGTCTTTTCAAAATCCACAACCCTTACTCCCCCCCCCAACAAGTCTACTATACTAATGTGTTTAATAAGCCTGTTTTTAGTTTTTATATGTTCTTAAAATTAGGTATGTTTTGTATAATGCATGTATTTTGGATTTTCTATAAAAGTTATCAAATTACATATCTCTGCTTGCTTTTATCACATGGTATTTTTAAGGTCCATTTATAATATTTTGTGTACATGCAATCTAGTGCTTCTATCAATTCTTATATCTCAAATGCTCTATGTTGCCCAAGACCAGAAATGACTGAATCTACCTTTCAACAGAAAACTAAAGAATGGTGATTTGCTCTATCATATATATTAAGACATACTACAAAGCCATAATAATAATAAATTGCATTTAGGGGTCAAGAATAGACAGATCAATAGAAAGCCAAGAGTCAAATGTCTACATATTTTAAAAATGTATAATATATCATAAGGAGTACACCATAAACAATGCGATAAGGAGAGACTATAGAATAAGTGAAGGTGGTAAACCTTGTTTACTATATATGTAGAAATAACTAGGTATTTAACATAATACTCAGGATGGTCTATAGATGAATTAAAGACCTCCCTGTGCAACATTGAAACTATAGAGGTTCTAATATGGAAATGTGCGTAACTTTGTAACTTAGGAAAACCCTTTAAAAGAAAACCTCAAAAACTGAAACATAAGACAATTATTTAATTATAAATAATTAAAAACTTCTGGAGACAAGAGCAAGTTGGCAGAGGAGTAGACTGAAATATCATCAGGTCTAAGGAGTTCAGCTAGATAGTTATCAAACCATTCTGAACACCTACAAACTCAACAGGAGCTAGAAAAGAAGAAGAACAGTAATTCTAGGAATAGAAAATCAACCACTCTCCAGAAGGTAAGACATGCGGAAAAGTGAATCTGAAGCGATGGGAAGATAGACCACAGGTGGGGGGAGGTTGGCTCCCAGCAAGCAGTGGAGCAGCAGAGCACAAAATCCAAACTTTTAGAAGTCTGTTCCACTGAGGAACAGAGGCTAAGCTGGGGGTAGAGCACTCACGGGGAGAGCGTGGTCTCAGAATCCACAGGATCACAGGATCACAAGGACCAGTGGTGTCTGATAGTGGCAGAGCTCTCTGGTATTGGGGAAGGGAAGCCAGCTACAGACACAGAGCTGAACAGTGGGCTCTCAACTCAGGATTACCTTAAACCATGATCCAAGGCACAGTCGGGCCACTGCTTTTCATACAGGCACCCAACAAGTGGCAGATCTGGGGAGACCCCCTCCTTCTTCATCTGGGAGGAGTGGCACAGGAACACACTATAGGAATCTTCTGGGTTTGGAGACTCCAAACAGGGCTATGCACCAGAGATAGAAATGTTCAGTCACAGCCTGGGTGAGCATGGAGTGCGGCCAAAGACCAAGGAGATGGGAGGGATTGACTGCTTTTCTCTGAGGGTGCACTGAGGAGTGGGGGCCTGAGCTCTTGATTCCTACTGGGCTAGAGATTGGGAGGCTGCCATTTTTACTCCCGTCCTCCAAAGCTCTATGAAAAGCATTCAGAGAAAAAAAGCTCTGAAAGCGAACCCGAGCAGATACTTCAGCCTGGCCCCTGACAAAGGTGGTGCAATTCTTCCTCAGGCAAAGACATTTGAGAATCCCAGAAATAGGCCCCTCCCCCAGAAGATCAGCAAGAACATCCAGCCAAGACCAAGTTTACCAATCAATGAGAACTGCGGAACTCCAGAGCTAGGGGAAAGCTACACATAGAATTCATAGCTATTTTCCCTTAATACTTTAGTTTCAAAAGTTAAATTTTTTTTAATTTTTTTCTTATTCTTTTTTAAATTTTCCTCTTTCCTGTTTTAATGTTTAACTATTTTATCTTATAATACCTTTTTAAAGATCTTTTTAAATTTTCATTGTTATAGTCCTATTTTACCCCTTCACTGTATTCAACCTTATTTTTTGTAAACACATATGTTTTTTTTTCTTTAAAATTTTGGGATCCAATTTTTTTCTAATGCATCAAAATATACCCTAAATCTAGTGCATGGTTTTCTTCTAGTCTCCAGCCTGATCACATTCTTTCCTTTTATTTTTCTTTTTTTCAACCAACTTCTTATCTAATCAATTCCTTTTTTAGAATCTCTTTTAATTTTCATCTTTATAGTCATGTTCCACTGCTTCATCATGTTTACTCTTATTTTTGTATACATATAAATTTTTCTTTATTTAAAGTTTTGGGAGGTAGTTTCTTCTAATAGACCAAAATAGACCCAAAATCAAGTAATCAAGGGTGTAGTGGCTCTGTTCTATTCACCAGTCTCTCCCCACAGTTTCAGGTCTCTTCTGATTTGATTAGTGTACATTTTTCTGGGGTCATTGCTACCCTTTTAGTATTTTGTGTTCTCATTCACCTATTCTTATTTGGATAAAATGAAAAGGCAGAAAAATGACAAAACAAAACAAAAAAACCCAAGAGGCAGTACTGATGGCTAGGGACTTAATCAATATGGACAATAGTAATATATCAGAACTAGAGTTCAGAATGACAATTCTCAGGGTGCTAGCTGGGCTCAAAAAAAGCATGGAAGATATTAGAGAATCCCTTTCTGGAGAAATAAAACCCCTTTCTAGGGAAATAAAAGAACTAAAATCTAAACAAGGTGAAATCAAAAAAAAGCTATTAATGAGGTGCAATAAAAAATGGAGTCTTTTACTGCTAGGACAAATGAGGCAGAAAAGAGAATTAGTGATATAGAAGACCAAATGATGGGGAATAAAGAAGCTGAGCAAAAGCGAGACAAACAACTACTGGACCATGAGGGGAGAATTCAAGAGATAAGTGATACCATAAAATGAAACAATATTAGAATAATTGGGGTCACAGAAGATGAAGAAAGAGAGAGAGGGGCAGAAGGTATATTGGAGCAAATTATAGTAAAGAATCACCCTAATGTGGCAAAGGGAAGAAGCATCAAAACCCAGGAGGCACAAAGAATCCCCCTCAAAAATCAATAAAAATGCATCCACACCCCATCATCTAATAGTAAAACTTACAAGTCTTAGTGACAAAGAGAAAATCCTGAAAGCAGCTTGGGACAAGACATCTGTAACATACAATGGTAGAAATATTAGACTGACAGCAGACCTATCCACAGAGACCTGGCAGGACAGAGAGAACCAGCATGATATATTCGGAGCACTAAATGAGAAAAATATGCAGCTAATAATACTATATCCAGCTAGGCCTTCATCGAAAATAGAAGGAGAGATAAAAAGCTTCCAGAGCAAACAGAAACTAAAAGAATTTGCAAACACCCAACAAGCCCTACAGGCAATATTGTAAGTGGTCCTATAAGCAGAGAGGGAACCTAAAAGTAACAGACCAGAAAGGAACAGAGACAATATACAGTAACAGCCACTTTACAGGCAATACAATAGCACTAAATTCATATATTTCAATAGTTACCCTGAATGTAAATGAGTTTAATGCCCCAACCAAAGACATCAGAATGGATTAAAAAACAAGACCCATAGATATGCTATCTCCAAGAAACTCATTTTAGACCCAAAGACACCTCTAGAGGTAAAGTGAGGGAGTGGAAAACAATTTACCATGCCATGGACATCAAAAGAGAGCTGGATGGCAATCCTTATTTCAGATAAATTAGATTTTAAACCAAAGACTATACTAAGAGATGGGGAAGGACACTGTATCAGACTTGAAGGGTATGTACAACAAGAAGATCTAACAATTTTAAATATCTATGCCCCTAACATGGGAGCAGCCAATTATATAAACCAATTAATAACAAAAATCAAAGAAGCACATCAAAAATAATATAATAGTACTAGGAGACTTTAACACCCCCTCACTGAAATGGACAGATCATCTAAGCAAAAGATCAAAAGGAAATAAAGGCTTTAAATGACACACTGGACCAGATGGACATCACAGATATATACAGAACATTCCCGTAAGGCAACAAAATACACATTCTTCTCTAGTGCACATGGAACATTCTCCAGAATAGATCACATCCTGGGTCACAAATCAGGTCTCAAGTGGTACCAGAAGATGGGGCTCATTCCCTGCATATTTTAAGACCACAGTGCTTTGAGACTAGACCTCAACCACAAGAGGAAAGTTGGAAAGAACTCAAATACATGGAGGCTAAAGTCATCCTACTAAATAATGAATGGGCCAGCCAGGAAATTAAAAAAGAATTTTAAAAACTCTTGGAAACAAATTAAAATGAAAACACAACAGTTCAAAATCTTTGGGACACAGCAAAGGAGGTCCTCAGAGAACATTATATAGCAATACAAGCCTTTCTCAAGAATTCAGAAAGGTCTCAAGTACACAACCTAACCCTATACCTAAAGGAGCTGGAGAAAGAACAGCAAGGAAAGCCTAAACCCAGCAACAGAAGAGGAATCATAAAGATCAGAGCAGAAATCAATGAAATAGAAACCAAAAGAACAGTAGAACAAATCAATGAAACTAGGAGCTGGTTTTTTGAAAGAATTAATAAGATTGATAAGACCCCAGATTTATTAAAAAAAAAGAGAGAGAGAGAGAGAGAGAGAGAGAGAAAGGACCCAAATTAATAAAATCATGAATGAAAGAGGAGAGATCACAACCAACACCAAAGAAATACAAACAATTATAAGAACATATTATGAGCAACTATACACTAGCAAATTTGACAATCTGGAAGAAATGGATGCATTCCCAGAGACATATAAACTACCAAAACTGAACCAAGAAAAAATAGAAAACCTGAACAGACCCATAACCAGTAAGGAGACTAAAGCAGTCATCAAAACTCTCCCAACATACAAGAGCCTATGCCAGATGCCTTCCCAGGGGAATTCTACCAAACATTTAAAAAATAATTAATACCTATTTTCCTGAAACTGTTCCAAAAAATAGAAATGGAAGGAAAACTTTCAAACTCATTTTATGTGGCCAGCATGACCTTGATCCCAAAACCCACAGCAAATATCATTCTCAATGGGGAAAAACTGAGAGCCTTTCCCCTAAGGTCAGGAATGCGGCAGGAATGTTCACTATCACCACTGCTATTCAACATAGTGTAGAAGTCCTAGCCTCTGCAATCAGACAACAAAAAGAAATTAAAGGCATCCAAATCGGCAAAGACATCAAACACTCATTCTTTGCAGATGTTATGATCCTTTATGTGGAAACCCAAAAGACTCCACTCCAAAACTGCTAGAACTCATACAGGAATTCAGTAAAATGTCAGGATATAAAATCAATGCCCAGAAATCAGTTGCATTTTTATACACCAACAACAAAACAGAAGAAAGAGAAATTAAGGAGGCGATCCCATCTATAATTACACCCACAACCATAAGATACCTAGGAATAAACCTAACCAAACAGGCAAAGAATCTATACTCAGAAAACTATAAAGTACTCATGAAAGAAATTGAAGAAGACACAAAGAAATGGAAAAACATCCCATGCTCATGGATTGGAAGAAAAAATATTGTGAAAATGTCTATGCTATCTAAAGCAATCTACACATTTAATGCAATCCCTATCAAAATACCATCAATATCTTCTGGGGCACCTGAGAGGCTCAGTGGGTTAAAGCCTCTGCCTTCAACTCAGGTCCCAATCCCAGGATCCTGGGATCAAGCCTCGAGTCAGGCTCTCTGCTCAACAGGGAGCCTGCTTCCTCCTCTCTCTCTGCCTGCTTCTCTCCCTTCTTGTGATATCTGTCTGTCAAATAAATAATTTTTTAAAAAAATACCAGGAGTGTTTTTCAAAGAAATGGAACAAAAATATCCTAAAATTTCTATGGAACCAGAAAAGACCCCAAATAGCCAGAGGAATGTTGAAAAAGAAAATCAAGGTTGGCGGCATCACAATTCCAAATTTAAAGCTCTATTACAAAGCTGTAATCATCAGGACAATATGATATTGGCACAAACAAGACACAAAGATCAATGAAACAGAACAGAGAGCCCAGAAATGGACCCTCAACTCTACAGTCAACTAATCTTCAACAAAGCAAGAAAGAATGTCCAATGGAAAGACAGTCTCTTCAACCAATCGTGTTGGGAAAATTGGACAGCCACAGCCAAAAGAATGAAACTGAACCATTTCCTTACACTACACACAAACATAGACTCAAAATGGATGAAAGACCTCAATGCAAGAGAGGTATCAATCAAAATCCTTGAAGAGAACACAAGGAGCAACCTCTTCGACCTCAGCCACAGCAACTTCTTCCTAGGAACATCTCCAAAGGCAAGGGAAGCAAGGGCAAAAATGAACTATTGGGACTTCATCAAGATTGAAAGCCTTTGCACAGCAAAGGAAATAGTCAACAAAACCAAAGACAACTGACAGAATGGGAGAATATATTTGCAAATGACATATCAGATAAAGGGCTAGTAAAGAACTGTATCTGTAAAGAACTTATCAAACTCAATATCCAAAGACCAAATAATCCAATCAGGAAATGGGCAGAGGACATGAACAAACATTTCTGCAAAGAAGACATCCAGATAGCCAACAGACGCATGAGAAAGTGCCCCACATCCCTTGGCATCAGGGAAATACAAATCAAAACCACATTGAGATACCACCTCACAACAATCAGAATGGTTAAAATTAACAAGTCAAGAAACGACAGATGCTGGCGAGGATGGGAAGAAAGGGGAACCCTCCTACACTGTTGGTGGGAATGCAAGCTGGTGCAACCACTCTGGAAACAGTATGGTGGTTCCTCAAAAATAGAGCTACCCTACAACTCAGCAATTGCACTAGTGAGTATTTACCCTAAAGATACAAATGTAGTGACCTGAAGGGGCACGTGCACCCAAATGTTTATAGCAAGAATGCCCACAATAGCCAAACTATGGAAAAAACCTAGATGTTCATCAACAGATGAATGGATAAAGAAGGGGTGATATATATATATATATATATATATATATATATATATATGGAATACTATGCAGCCATCAAAAGAAACGAAATCTTACCATTTGCCACGACGTGGATGGAACTAGAGGGTATTACACTGAGCGAAATAAGTCAATCAGAGAAAGACAATTGTTATATGATCTTTCTGATATGAGGAATTTGGGAAACAGGGCAGGGAGTCATGGGGGGGTAGGGAGGGAAAAAAAATCAAACAAGATCAGGAGGGAGACAAACAGTAAGAATGAGATCAGGAGGGAGACAAACAATAAGGAGACTCTTAATCTCATGAAACAAACTGAGGGTTGCTGCGGGTTGTGGGGGAGGGATAGGGTAGCTGGATTGTGGACATTGGGGAGGGTATGTGCTATAGTGAGGTCTGTGAAATGTGTAAGCCTGAAGATTCACAGACCTGTGACCTTGGGACAAATAATACATTATATATTAATTAAAAACAAACAAAAAACAGACAAAAAATTTAAAACTTCTGATCTGCAAAAGATGATGTTAATACATCAAATAAAAAGATAAGCTATAGACCAGAAGAAAACATTTGAAAGTCACAAGCCCAACAAAGGACTTGTATCCAGAATATATAAAGAAACTCAGAACTCAACAGAAAGAAAAAACAACTCCTTCAAAAATGGGCAAAATGCATTAACTGACACTAAAACAGAGAGGATATATGGGTCGTAGACATAGTATAAGTTTCCATTTCTTTTAAATGACCAGAATAGCAAACTTACAGAGAGTGAAAGGAGTTTACTGGTTGCCAGAGGCTGGGAGGAGGGTGGGCACTATGGAGTGACTGCTAGTAAGTATGGGATTTCTTCTGAAGAGATGAAATATTCTAAACTTAGATCTTGGAGATGGTTGTGAAACTCTTTGATGATACAGAAAGTATTGAATTGTATACTTTAAATGGGTAGATCTTACAGTATGTGAATTTTATCTATATAAAGATGTTTTTTTTAAAAACAGTCAAAAAATTTCTGTTCAATGAAAACCACAAGTGACAAAGCAAATTTTGAATTTACCAATTGGGTAGTAAAAAATTATTATTGCTTCTTTTCACTTGATGTACTCTAAAGTCCAAAAAATACTCATTCACCCATTCTGTTCAAAATTAATGAACATATCAACCTTCATTCTCCCAAGTTCTGCATGGTTTTAAAGATAGTGACTGAAACACCTTATCTTTAAAATCTAACACAACTAGTAGCCCCACAAGAGAAAAGGGAGTCTTGGAGAGGTTCCTGATGTATTAAACAAAAATATGTGCATGGAGATATTTTACTTGTTTCAAAGCATCAGAACACATAAACTCATTTCTTCCCCTACCATCTCAGGCCTGATGCTAAGCATGCATGGAATTCCTTAGATAGTTCCTCTGAAAGAATTCTGAGCTTGCAAAACCAACAGAGGTTGAGAGTGTGTTGGCAGGGGAGAAATGACTGAATTTAAGACCGGTTTTTTCCTCACTTTCCAAACAAGGCTGCAGGAAAAAGGGACTATTTGCTATTTAAAGTAGCAAATTCTTTCAAAGCTTCCTTAGCAGCACTTGTAAAATAAGAATGCATTCATTTATAGGCATTGAAGGCTAGAAGGAATCATGAGAGATCAACAAATGCAGACATCCTCCATTGATTGCAACAAGGGAACTGTGGTGAAGCGTGCTCAAATGACTAGTTAACGGAGCTAGGACCAGGACTCACAATTGACTCCTTGACCTGTTCCAGGCCTCTCTGACTACCTTAGTGGAGGGGATTCAAAGTGCCACAGAGACCTCACAGTGTTGCTGCCAGACATTTCAAATTCTTAAGGGAAACAGCCATTGTTGACATCTGTTGGAAACTATACAAACTACTAGGCTCGGGCAGTTCAATTTCATGTATTTTACTCTTCTTGATCGCACTGCATCTTAGCAAAGCTGGATTTTCATCTGTTCCTGTGATTAAAACAAGTACCACACAATGTTAGTGTGAAGCAGGAAATAAAGATGACAGCATCTGATTCCAAGGTTTGAGAACTTTGCAAAGCCCAGCAAGCATCAATATGCCATCAGCAAGTGATTATAGTTATTTAAGAATGAAATTAAAATATTATTTTATTCATATATATGTATATACATATATACTAGTTTCTCAAATGGCTATTAAGATGTTAGGACATAAGTTATATTAAGCTTCTTGGACCTAACTATGTAATAAACAGAAGCTTTAGCTATTTCTTTTGGCCAAGGAACACTGTGTTGGGTTGGGGAGGCGCAGGCAGGGAATTGCCGAGACAGAGCACAAAAACCAAAGGTGTTTTGCCTTATTCTTCAGTCTATCAGAAGGGTAACCTACTCTATAGTTGCAATGGTGCTTCTTCAGAGCACCAGGGATGGGGAATCCTGAGGACTCCTATCTGAAAATTCAACAAAGCAGTTTAACACTTTTCACATATCTATAGCCTTTTATTTGGAGAAAAGTTTGAGAAGCTGGGGACAAATTATAGAATCTGCAGGTATAGTAGACAGGCTGGATTGGATTTAGGAGATGAAGAAATTCTCTTATTAAAATGTCAGAGTAAAGCACGATAAATTTTCTCCTGATCAAGAAGGGGATGCTAAAAATACACTATCAAGGGGTACCATTAAAAATAACCCTTAGTAGCTCCAATGGAAGTCTTTCCAGGCCTGGTCTCAACTTCTAATTTAGTTCAAGTTTAAAAGTATCTTTTATTTTAGGGGCCCCTGGGTGGCTCAGCTGATTGAGCCTCCGACTATTGGTCTCAGTTCAGGTCATGATCTCATGGATATCACGGATGGAGCATTAAGTTGGCCTCCACGCTCAGCCCAGAATGCAGCTTGAAGATTCTCTTTCTTCTATCCCTTCTCCCACTTGAGCACACACATGTGCACTCACTCTCTCTCTCTCTAAATAAACCTTTTTCAAAATTTATCTTTAGTTTTATCCTAAATATAAATGATTAACATTCAAACTCACTAGCCCTTACTGATTCACAGTTTGATGGGTTATTCATTTCTGTTGCTGGTATTAACTTGTTCGAAGTCACCCAGACCTGAAACTTAGACTTGTTTTTGCCTCCTCCCTCTGTCTTACTCTCCATCATTAAATCAGGCTCCAAATCCCATACCTTTATCTAAACAGTCCCTCTCTCATCCACCCTCATATGGTGAGGGTGAGGCAGTTAGCTGAAGTAAGGACATAGTGCTAATTTAACCAAATAAAATGATGGCTTTTCTGAAAGGCACACAGGTAGTTATAGTAGTAGAATAAAGGAAGAGGCTATGGGAGTCATCCCTATGCCTCTGATATTTGGGGCAGCAACAGAGAAGGTCAAGAAAAGAACTCAGGAGAATACCTATAACAGCATGAGAAATAGTGACCCTATCAGGAGAGACAGAAAACCAGTCGCCTAGAAAAAAAAACCTGTCATAATTCAGGATCATAGAAACAAAAGGAAGAAAAGGATTGACTATTAAGTTTCAAACTGTATTCATATATCATGGGGGTCGAGGAGAAAAGGAAAATATACAGAAATAGAATTTCTGGTCTGAAACAAGCTATCATGCTATTGAGGATAGAACATAGTCACAGAACAATTTAAGAGTAAGGAAGGAGTTATGTCATCTTAAAGGCAAAATATCTATTCATTGGGGCCAACAGCAGAGATTAATACAAAGGTACAATTTAAGGTTTCTGTTATTTCTACACTCTTTTAAAGCCTATTACTTGAGTTCCTTTGAAGCTATTTATAGGTGTTTAAGATACGTATTTTGATGATGATGAGGGCTATGAAAGCTTACCTACATTCATACAACAGAGTTAGAAGAAGGCTTATGAAGTCATGGAATATTAACACTCACCAGTTCTCCAAAGATTTTTGTCACCCAGACATAGCAAACTTATAGTTTGTAAGTTATTTCTAGGCTATAGGCACTGTTCTTTCACTCGACATTGTGGGTTTTTTTTTTTTTAATTTTGATCTTTCTACTAACACTTAAAAAAGAGATTTTACATTAAATTTTTTATTTCTAACTTCTTTTAAATCAGAAGGTGCCTCTGAAGGCCTCTGATCAGTCTCATGGCAGTGATCAGCTACAGATGAACCAGAATCGCCCCTGCCAAAGGCAGCCCGATCTGGCCTGATTACTCATTGGCACCTCTGGCCTGGTTCTTATAGACAGTCTGGTCTGCAAGGCTGCTACAGTGCAATCTGCACCTTATACACTTGAGGAACATCTCGGAATCCAGGGTAACAAAAGACACAACCAAAAGGAAATACACTTGCTCAAAACCCAGCGCTTGCTAGAGGCAGAAATTGGCCCAACCTAAAATCTCT
Organism: Mustela lutreola; assembly: GCF_030435805.1. Lineage (NCBI taxonomy): Eukaryota > Metazoa > Chordata > Mammalia > Carnivora > Mustelidae > Mustela > Mustela lutreola. The sequence goes on along the minus strand of NC_081300.1, from coordinate 28,629,972 downwards.
CCGTTCCTACTTTGGGATTTATGAAACTACAACATTGTACAATGTGGCACACTAGAAATAATTCCACTTCTGGATCTATTGCTTATCTTTGGGTGGGTGACCTTTGATACGTCAGCTCAGTTTCCCTCATATATACGACTAGAGTAATTCCATGTGCCCTCCTTCATTGTACTTACAATAGAATAAAATATTTTTAAATGCTCCCCCAAAATAAGGAAAACAGTGATTTTTAGAACATTGGAACTGGCCAAAAGTCGTAGGTTCTAGAGCTAGTTCCTCCACAAGATAGTAGAATGACCTTTTACAAGTTTCTTAAACTCTCTGGATTCAAATGCAAATACTTTATTTTCTATGATCTCTGCAAGATTAATCTCATTCATCATTTTTTAAATGTTTCTCTTGAACTAAAACCTTTACTACTTGGGCCAAACCCAAATGTGAATTAAACTAATAGAGAATAAAAATGGACTATTGAGCTGGGTCTAGTTTATGGGCATGTCAGAAGCACACAGAGATGTTGATAAGGTACTGTCATTTGAAACCTCAACATCTCCTATCTTGGCACAAAGCAGACCTCATCAGGAGTAGAGATCCAAAGCAGAGGTCAGAGAAGAAAAATAGAGATAGAAATGACTGGAGAAGTGCTTCCAGGGTGCTGAGTCAGCCAGAACAGAGCCTCCCGCTGAGCTCAATGGATCTTTTCTCAGTTACCTGGAGTGTTGGCTGGAGCCGGCTTGGCAGTGCCTGCTGGGAAGACAATTTTTAGTCCATCGATTCATTTCAGCTGGGCAGTTTGCCCTGGTACTTAGGCACTTAGACAAAAATGTCCTTAATCACTGGCAAACTCAGGGATGCAGAGAGGGCCAGCAGCTCAATCAGCACCCTAGGTCTGCCTGAAAGAGTAAGATGGTCTAGAAAGTGTCAGTCACTGAGAATTCACAGGCACTAGGCCTTGACTTTTCAGGCCAAAACCTTAAATAATTCCTAATTTTAGGGCCAGGAACATTTTACCTTAAGAGCACTGAATTTTTCTTTTATCTTTGGTCAAACCAAGAGCAGCTGGGAGCAGGCTTTCAGGGTCTTGCTCACACTGTACCTTCTGAGCTTCCCTGTGATCTCTTCTGGGCTGACTACTACTTCTCCCAGCATGTGTGCCTCCTCTACGAAGCGTTTCCTGGCCTTCTCCTCTCTATTGGGATCCAGCCTCTATCCTGTCCCTCCTCAGAATTTTGCTCACTTTCCATATTATATCACCTTCACAGCATATGGTAACTGCTTCTTCTCTTATTTACCGCCTCGATAAAACTCTTTGAGACAGTTTCTATTTGGTTATCCATCTGTAGTGTCTAGCATGTGAAATACCATTAAATCTTTAAATGATTATGGAGGGAGGGAGGTATAGGTGACCATTATGATGAAATTGAGCCATGTTTTGACTGAGGGAACAAAATGGTACAACCAAGCTGGTGACAAAAGTCCCTAAAAGCAGTACTAACAGCAGAATCCAGTGTCTGCAGGATCAGTACAGTTGGAGAAAAAACTGGTCCTAGAACAGAGAATTAAAAGGCCTTTGGTGTTACTTCCAACCCCATCACATAGTAACTGCCTAGTGCAGGGCAGACAACATGTGCTAGGCTTCAGCATCTCATCTGAAAGTCTTCGGAGGACCAGGTGAGATCGTTAGTGTACAGGTATTTTGAAAGTTTAAACTGTCCTATGAATGCAAAGCTTAAACTGTCCTCTATCCCCACTGTGAAAGAATTAGAATTACTTTCTCTTATGGATATGTGGTTCCTGAAGCCCTAGGACCAAATAAGAGAAAAAAAAAAAGGAAAAGGAAAAAGAATGATCTGTTTCTTATTTATGAACATGCTTTTATAAGATTTCTTCATGAGCTAAAATTCCTGAAACCCAGAAATTGTATCAGATTTTCATAATCATTAGGATTCCTTGAGCATATAGGACATCATAGAGTCCTCAAAACATAATCATGCTTGATTTTTAGAGAACTTCAGAAAGGCCAATAAGATAGGATAGCCCCAATTTACAGATGGTTAAACTGAGAATCACTGAGGTTAAGTGACTTGCTCAAGACTGTATACTTGGTAAACATCTAGAATAACACTAAGTACAAGTTCAAAAGTATTTATAGAATACAGTGCTGGAAAGTGTCTAAAAAGTAAACAATTTCCATCTTCCTACATACTTAAGGATACCTTTCTGACAGAGGGTACATGAAACAGCTGGCAATCACTTAAACACCCTTTATTTTCCAGAAACAAAATGCTTTTCCTTTAATCGTTCACCTCTGGAGCCAGTATACTCATTGTATAAAAAGAAAATAATTAACATATATGCCATGGGTTTTTATAAGGATGAAAATAGATAATGTGTATTAAGTACTCGGCAAGGACAATTCCTAGCACATAGTAAGTGTTCAATAAATGTGGGTTCTTACTTATTACTCTCACTCCTATAATTTTCATTAGTCTATTTGTGTTTTTTATTTGCTTTTTCTGGATTCTCTCCAGCCACTTTCATCATTTTGTTTCAGATTCTTTCACTGTTTCAGGTGACTAGGGGCAACTCTGTTTTCATGATTCTCTGAATCATCCTTGGTGGAGTGGAAAGTATTGGTCTTAATCTCTCTGTGCATCATAGAGACTTAGCGATGTGATGAATTGACAACAGCGGAGTCAAAGACAAATCCTTTCCAGAAAGGTGGATTTTTTTTTTCTTCCAGAATCTGAAAGCAACCTATCTGGCAACTTGCCATTACAAAAGCATGACTGTGTGGCATCTGGCATCCTAAATATGTAGATGAAATTCTTGTAATGACAACTAATTCTGATTTGAAGTATACTGCATGAAGTGTCTTACTTATGTTAAACCCTTTGAGTGTGACCCAAAATGTGGGCAAGACCATCTGTTGGAATGTAGAAAGAAACTACTAATATCTAAACTTGCATATTAATGCAATATTTTCTATGACTTTTATCTTTAGCAGGTATTTAATGTCCATTATCTATTACTACAGTTACATATGTACAAAGATTCTTAGTAAATGTGCATATATTTGAGGTCTGTGATCATAATTTTTATTGGTAAGGCATGTAATCAAGCTTTGGAAATCAATGGTTTATAAAAACCCTGAGATTAGCAGATATTCAAAAAGTTCCTATGTCAAAATCTTCACCGTTATCCATAAAAATAAAAAAGATACACTTATTTATAAGTTAATGTTGCCATTTTACTGTTTCTCGGTAAGAATTTGAAATTTGGTAAAATTAGTTCAGTTGCCTAAATCTCTACGCTCTACTCCTTTATAAAACTTAATTCAGATTTATTATAATCATTGTATAGAAAAATGGGTGGAATGTGCTACCAACATTCAAAGGACACATTGCTAAGAGCTTATGGAAAACCAAACCACAAATCCAGTGAGGATCTTGACACCATTCCTTTATAGCAGTAGACCAAAATCTTCGTCAATACTTTTCACAAACTTTCATGGAACAGAGACAGATACTAAGCACCAGGTAACCAAGTTACACCTCACTTCCTTTAGGCAATGCTGTCATAAGCATGGTTGAATTCTCACTTTGAAATCTGAGACAATTCTAAATGCATGACCTCTCCTCCAAAAATGAAGAGGCAAACTATGAAAGATGTCTTCTCCTTGCTCCTTGGGGTAGTTAATCACTTCTAGAGATTGGCAGGTATCTGGGGATCTTTCAGAGAATTTTACTCCCCTTTTGTAGTTCTTTTTCTTCCCCTGGAGGTTTAGTAATGAAAATTACAGAATGAATGAGTGTCCGCCACACAAATTCATATACTGAAACCCAACCCCCAATGTGATCATATTAAGAGGTGGGGATTTTGGAAAGCCATTAGATCATGAGAGTACGGTCTTCATGAATGGAAGCAGTGCCCTTATAGGAGACCCTAGAGAGCTTCCTTGCCTTTCCCTTCATGTGAAGACACAGTGGGAAGATGGCCTTCGGTGAGTAGGAAGCAGGCTCTCACCCAATACCACATCTGCCAGTGTCCTGACCCTGCACTTCCCCACCTCCAAAACTGTGAGAAATCTTTGTTGTTTAAGGCACCTAACCTATGGTATTTTTGTTATAGTGCTCCAGATAGATTAAGACAGAGAACATAGTAAGGTAAGCCCCACAGATCTCTTCAGACACCTAGAGACACCAGAATCTTCAAGATTACTTTGGAGAAATATACTACCACCCTGACTCCATTCTAACAATTTCTCTGTGACCAAGCAGACCTGGCAGCCTAAATCATGGTACCCTGTAAAACATAACCTTCCACAAAGAATGTCTAAGGCAATGTTTCCAAACCATTTATGAGTCATAAGCCCCGTAGCAGAAATCATTCTGAATGATCACCAAAACATTTCGCTTTCCTCCTGGGCACCAGGAATACTGCATTTCTCAACTTTTTAAAAGCTAAATGGAGTTATGTGACAAGATCTTTCCAGTAGAATGTGAAAGAAGTGATAGAAGCCACTTCCAAGCCAGGATCTAAAGGGTCCTATAGAATCATCCTTACTCTTTATCTCTTATCATTATCTGACTAGATGCAGAGTATTCACTCAGAAATTTTGAAAAGATCATAGAGACAAGAAGAACACTAAAGAAACTGAGTCACAACCTATGAAAGGAAACACTGATAAGGTGGACTTGATTAAAAGAAAAAACTCCAGCTCTATAAGAGACACTGTTAAAAGAATGAAAAAACAAGACACAGGCTAGGAGAAAACTCTTGTAAGATACATATCTGGTACCTTTACCTTTACTTATATCCAAAACATACAAAGAACCCTTAAAAATCAACAATAGGGAAACAAACAGCCCAATCAAAATAGGACAAAAGATCTGAACAGACACCTCAACAAAAATGGCAAATTAATATATGAAAAGATTCTCAAAATCATTTTTCATTAGATAATTGTGAGTTAAAACAAAAATGAAATACTTCTACATGCCTATTAGAATGGTTAAAATCCAAAAAAAACTTGCAGTTTCAGGAACAACTCAGAGAAGATGAAATCAGGACTGAGATGCTTCAACGAAAGCTCCTTCCCTCAGAAGCCAGATCTCACGGGATCTCAGGGGCAGAGGAATCCTAAAATGAGAAACACCTGGGTTCCTCCCTCTCTCCACCTGGACTCTTGGTAACAAGGAAATTTTTGTTACGTCCATAATTTTGTCTTCTCCATAGTGTCCTATATGGTTGATGTCATATTTTGCATGACCTTTTTGGGTGGCTTATTTCAGCTGGTAATATACATTTGAGGCTCCACACATGTCTCATTATGGCTCAGTAGCTCATTTCTTTTTGTCGCTGAATGGCCTCCCATTACCCACACATACCCTATGTTATATCTCTTTTCGCCTATTAAGGAACATCTCAGCTGCTTCCCTGTTTGGGTAGCCATGAAGAAAGTCTCTGTAAACATAAAATATAAATTAAAATAAACTAACAATTCCAATTGTAAACAGAGGTTAAAAAAAAAACAACTCTCACTCATTGTTGGTGATTACAGCTACTTTGAAAGTCATATTTGGCAACTTCTGATAAAGCCAAACCTAATGTTACCATATGATTCAATGATTGCACTCCTAGGTATTTACCTAACTGAAAACGTATGTTCAAACTAAAGCCTGCACATGAAAGTTTATAGCAGCTGTATCCATAATCACCAAAAACTAGAGGTAGCTGGAAAATTCTCCAACAGGTGAATGGATGACTAAATTATGATATATCCATATAATGGAATGTTACTTGGTGATTAAAAAAATGATGTGGGGGCGCCTGGGTGGCTCAGTGGGTTAAAGCCTCTGCCTTCGGCTCAGGTCATGATCTCAGGGTCCTCGGATAGAGCCCCACATCGGGCTCTCCGCTCAGCAGGGAGCCTGTTTCCCTTCCTCTCTCTCTGAGCCTGCCTCTCTGCCTACTTGTGATCTCTGTCAAATAAATGAATAAAATCTTAAAAAAAAAAAAAAAGGATGTGATCCATGGAACTATGGGGAGACGTGTGTTAGTCTTAGATGTGTGTTACTAGGTGAAAGAAATCACTGGAACTGGGGAGCGGGACACTGCTTACTCTATGGTTCCAACTGCACCAGATTTTGGAAAACACAGAACTGGTGGAATGTTAGTAAGATCAGTGGTTATGGAGGGATAAACTGTTGAATAAGTGAAGCTCCAGGGATATTCTGTAGCATTGAAAACATTCTGTATGTTACTGGATGAATGAAATGTGGAATGTGGCAAAACAAACTATATTACAAACAACCCTACAGAAGGAAACAGGGGCAAAAGGAGCTGACCTAAATAACTACAAATGAAAGCAGCTGCAAGATCAAGGTAAAAAACAAACAAAAAAACAACTAACATAATTAATGAACTTTTGTTAATAAAGCAGTCTCCCCGCGTTGCACACGTGCGCGCGCACACACACGTTAACAATTCTGACACCACTATATATAATGGCACAGTTAAGAAGAAAATGAATGGCAGTTGGGGGAGCCAGGTTTCTCGTGTCGAAGTGGGAGTTACAAATAAACAAGAGACTAGACTGATTCATGTGGTAATGGATTAGTGTTCAAGACATCAGTAAAAACTTATGTTTAGTGTCATATAGATGCAGATGGTGACATAAAGAAAAATGTATATGTTTATGCATATATGTACACATATCTTTGCTCTGTCAGATGATCCTGTAGTAACAGCAGACCCGGCACCCAGATGTCATTGTTCAGTAAGAGGCCCAGAGTCTCTTGGAGGAGTGGCTGATTCTAGGACTAGGGCAGGAAGTATATAATATGAGCCTGGATCCTCTCCTAGCACCGGTAGGGAGGTGCTAAATCACACAATGAAAGGAGTATGCATAAATTAATAAATGGGGGGCGGTGCCTGGATGGCTCAGTGGGTTAAAGCCTCTGCCTTCAGCTCAGGTCATGATCCATGATCCCAGGGTCCTGGGATCGAGCCCCACATCGGGCTCTCTGCTCAGCAGGGAGACTGCTTCCTTTCCTCTCTCTCTGTCTGCCTCTCTGCCTACTTGTGATCTCCGTCTGTCAAATAAATAAATAAAATCTTTTTTAAAAAAAATTAATAAATGGGGCAAAGAGACAGATCTCCCTTGCAGAAGAATTACAAATAATTTACATGGATACTGAACCTTCAAAAGAAGTGTTTGGGCTGCACATAGTAACTTCTTTTCAAAGCACACAGTAAGCATGGGAAGGGCGTTGGCAAAGAAATAGTGGCATTACAGTGGAGATTCACGACACAAACTACTTCAGCCAAGTGATTAAGGTTATCACCAACAATGAAGTCATGTGGATGAAATGTATTCTTGATATGATGCAATGAAAATGGTACTTTACCTATGTAAACTGCCTCCCAAAAACACTAACCCCAGTAAAAAAAAAAAAAAAAAAAAAAAAAAAAAAAAGTCATTAATTATCCGAGTGGAACAGAACATACTTTTCCCAATCTCCCCAACTGAACGGAGCTGGTCATAAGTGAGAAACAAATATTTAAGCCACAGACATTTTAAGAGTTATTTATTACAGCAGCTACAAAAGTTGACTAATACAGATTCCTTTGAAAAGGAACATTTCCCTTCTTCATAGAACAGTTCAAGTGTCTCCATACGCACAAAAGATAGGGTGCAGATTTAGGAGCACATTAGGGACCCCATTTTACTTCTTGGTGGGATGAATCTAGTAATCAGTATCAACACAGGGTCCTACATATCCCCAGTGGTGCTTTACAATTCTTACACATCACACCATTTATGTTGAATAATTTTTATCTGGGGTTTGATTGGTTTGGCAATTTCCCTCTCATCCTGGCCCATATAATTTGAAATTCAATTTCTCTCTTTTGGTCTATCATTCTCAGACGGACAGATAAGTAAACATGGCAGGTAGTTGTCCAAGGTGTCCAAAGTATCCAGAAACTTTCTCCTTCCCACTGGGAAAAACTGCCTAAGCCTTTAGTGTGGAATTAGAACAGCTATGTACTATGGTTTAACCAAACAAATTTTCTAGCTTCAGCCATGCCAACAAAACCTCATTTCCGGTATGGTTCCTTTATCTGTTCCTCTTTTATGTCTACAGACCTGGGTAAGTTTACGTAGTTGTACTTGATATTGAGAACCAACTAAAAAGCAAACACACCTCAACACTAACGTGGCTATGTGCCATCTCAGCGGCATAGCCGTACTCATACCTACATCGCTCTCCCCACAGCCCCTTCATTCATACTGTAATCAATACCTGTGTCACCACTGCCCTTGTTCCCCTAGCTTTCCAAGGTTAGTCAATGGCACCTGGCCATAAAAGCAGTATTCAAATAAATTGTATAATTTGGCTACATTCAAAAAATAATTGTAGAATGTGATTATGAAATTTTCCCATTACAAAAGCCATTTGTTTCTGTATCTGCTTGTTTGTGAATTTTTAATCATTTACTGGTAATCTGAGCAGCTTTCTTAACCAACAAATACGATGTGGCACAACCGACAGTTATAACTGAATCCTGGTGGCTAGAAGCCCAGGTTTTCCCAGATTTCCTCTCCCTCAAGTCGTTCTTTCAGTCACTGGAGAGGTTTGTACATACCAAGAATCAGCCAGCCAAATCAGGATCATCCACAGCTTCAAGTCCCCAGTCGCTCTCCAGAGCAGCCACTCTTAGCTTGATTAGGCTTCTATGCCAGATGCTGCCAGAAGAAATGAGAATGTACCCAGTGATGCTTCTGGACCTAGAACAGACCTGCTACACCTTCAAGAAACCCATGTGGCTGCTCATCTGACAGACGATGACCCTTCCTACTTCTGGAGTTGGAGACTGGGAAGGAGTTCTGAAACCCAGAAGAGGAAACACTTTCAGTGCTATAACTCTCAATTCATACACATTCCCAGTCAACTTTTCCCAGAGTTGCTGGTGCAGACCAGCTCCCAGCTTCAGCTGCTAAGCTGTATTCAGAACTTCCATTTCCAGAGACTTTTTCACAGAGGGTTCTCCATCCCTGTGCCCACTTATTCATGCAAATGACCACAAAAGAGAGAAATGTCACTTTGTTCTCATTGACTTGAGCACATCCAAACCCTAGTTTGGGTTCAGTCAAGATAACTGGTAACTACTCCATTGCACACTTGTGTAGTAACAAAAATAGATACAAACGGTTATACAATAATAGGACTTTCTGCAAATTATTCATAAATATTTCTTCTATCTTTTGATTGTCCTTTATATTTTTATTCTAAAGAAAAATAATGCATATTATGTATGTGTCTATTTAAGAATTTCACTGAACCCCTACATGTTAAAGAAGAAATCATTACCCAAGGGAAACAGAAGTCAGAAAGGAAAATTCTTCTTCCATGTTTATTCATTGTTAAGAATATATTGTTTATTCCATCTTGATAAGCAGAAAATTATATTATCTACATTATGGGATTCTAACCACCACCACTTTGCATTGTTCATGTAAAAGATCAATTTCAAAATTTGCACTACTATTAGTTTTTTTTGACATCTGAAAGAAAAGATTTGAACATGATATGAAAATGTCAGTCACTATTAATATAATATAAGGAATATACATACATAAAACAATTGTCAGAAAAATGTTAGAATTCATTCACCTCACTCAAATCATTAAGTATAGAATATTAAGAGGTCAGGATATTCTGAATACTAAAATAAGTAATAGAGCATTGGATTTTGCAATCTCATTCTAATTCATAGCTGAAGAATAGTTAATGGTGTTGGCGTATGTAATTAATCTACTAGAAGAATAGAATACATTGCAAGAGACCTTCTGGGTTTTGGTTTGCTTCCAAAATAATTTGGAAAACAATGCAGAAATTTGTACACTCCTTAGGTTTTCTTCCTCTACTCAATATTTACTTTGTAATGCAATGATTCTAATGACTTATGTTTTTATAATACTTCATAATTTTCAAAGACTGTCAAATCCATCATTTTGCCTGGACTTTCCAACATCCCTGTAAAAAGTAAAGCAGGAATAACACCTGGTTTTAAAATGAAAGAAAAGAAATATAGGCAAGAGTGGCAAGTATTGGCAAAATCAACACAAATAGATAACTGTAGTCTGGGGGATCTTGGGTGGCTCAGTCAGTTAAGTGTCTGCCTTTGGCTCAGGTCATGATCTCGGGTACTGGGATTGAGCCCCACATCAGGCTGTCTGCTCAGTGGAAAGTCTGCTTCTCCCTCTCCCTCTACCTGCTGCCCCCCCCACTTGTTATCTCTCTCTCTCTCAAAAAAAAATAAAACCTAAAAAAAAAAAAATTGAAGTCTAGAAATCAGTTCTACAGAATTTCAGTAAAGGTTTTTATACACTCCTCACATTCTCTAAGTGAAATGAGCCAAAATTTCACTCTGGCTTCAGTCTCCTGAGTAACCAAGGTCAAATTAGTCATCACTCCTAAATCTCAGTTTCCTCATCTATAAAATAGGAAAATTTATGACAACTTCATTAAGTATGTAAAATTACCAGACCTTGTATAAGTGCACAATAAATATTCATTCTTCCCCTCTCCCTTTTATTATTTCCAGATACCCCCCATCACACCATCACAGTCTCTTTGAGATCCATCTCCAAAAAAAAAAAAAAAAAAAAGCCACAATCAGTATCCATCTGGAACTAGGAAGATATTAAGTTGGGAAACCATGTTGGGTTCAGTGGAATGAAGTGGTCTGGGAAGTACTGACATTTCTCTGAATTTTGTCCTGCCCCAGCTCCTTGAGACAGACAGCTTGCTTCGTCTGCAGATCTCTTCAAAGGCGTATCTGAAAATATTCACCTCCTTTTATCCAACTAGTCATGGTTGCCCTTGGCATACATCAATTTATTGGCTTGATTATGAAGGGAATCCTTCAGTTTTGGGCAGGATCCCACACAGGTACAGCATATTACTTTGTGGTTCTAATTCCCAGCGGGACTTCTCTGAGATTTCAAGGTGCCATATGATCAGAGCATTCAGTGGTACAAGAGACAAGCACTGGCCAGGATTAGGGAGACATGGGTCAGAACCTTATTCAACATCTAGGTGTTGACTCAATAAAGCCTTTTAACTCTCTGAGCTTCCTATTCTTCATGTACAAAACAAAGATGATGAAGATGTGGTAGGTCAACCTTTACAATCTTATGGGAGACTCTGATGCAAAAGGGTCTTGCAGTTTTGGGCCCAATGATGCCAAAGAACAAGATAACACAAAATCTACTAAAGGAACAAAAATTGCATGGGGAATCTAAGATGGTAAAAGGGTTAATAACATCTGTCATTTGTCAAGGTATAAACCGGGGGCTGAAAGACTTGTCAACCAGCCAAAAAAAGCATGGGAAGGAGCCCTAGATGAGATGGGTAGATTTGGTGGAGGGAGTACCATGAAGAGTGTGAGAGAGGGGGATGAAGGAGAGCACAACTTCAAAGAAATTGGAGTTGCCTGAGGAGAAAGAACCAGGCAAGAGGCCAAGAAGCCCCTTTTGCAGAAAAATGTACTTTGGCCACAAGAAGTAAAAGGTTTGGGCTGGCCTGCTTATTCTAGGTCCCTTCTTCCTCCCAACCATCTTGCATTCATTGCCAAATTATTCACCCTAATTCACCCAAATGTCCTGGGGGATCTTATGAAAGGCTTTGTAAATGGGGTATAATTTGACAGAGTCTTAGGAGATGAGTAGAAACTCACAGTGCCATTGAACTCCAACAGAAGGACAGTGAGGATCTATTCCATGAAGCACCTCTTCTGTTGCAGATACTGTGCTAGGTGTTTAGCACAAGTCTCCTCTAAACTGCACACCACCACTGGAAAGTAGTTATTAGCCCGTCTTATAGATGGGGAAAAAGAGGCTTGAGAGACCAAGTAATTTGCCTACAGTTAATTGGCTCCCAAGTTGAAAACCTCCTAACTTCAAAATCTACTCTAAGTTCATTGTGCAATTTCTCCTTTCCCACTGCCCCCTCAACACATGCAAAGCCACGGAGTTACAGAAAAGTAAGACTTTGAAAAGCACTGTCTTTGCTTTCTCTATATAAACAGAAGAAGTACAGTTAGTGGGATATGACAGTTGGATATGTGGTTTAAAACACGGGTTGAGGCCACACTGAAAGTGGTCTTGAAAGTTTTAATGTGATCTTGTGGACAAGGGGAGACTACTGAAGCAATGGCAGAAAACAGACCAGTCGATAAGTCTAGGGTCTAACACTGCCTCGTGCCTCATTAGGTGTTTTCAGGATATTATCAGAATCATTTTATTCTTGAGAAGTGTCATCATGTAAAACAAGTTTAGGTTTTTCCAGGCTACCTCTGTTTTCTGTGATTAAACGCCTTTGGGGTCTGTCATCAGGACATCAGGGCCAGAGGTCAAAGATATTAAGCCCATTTCCCTAGTCCAAGAGGCTAAGGAAACAGTTGCAGACGTCCAGTTCATCTTACCTATCAGACTCTGGTCAAGAGAATATTCTCTTTAAATAATGGTTCCTTGGTGGGGACCCCATCAGATAGTCTCTATACCCAGTAGTATTCGGAGAGTGTTCTCATCCCCACTGGAACTTTAGATTCATGTTTCTTTCATGCTTTATGAACCATAACCCCTGCTTTCTAAACCAACATCAGCCAGTTGTAAGTTCTATTTTTTTTTTTTTTTTTACATCGTGGTCTATACTAGAAAAGCAGAAGCTTATGTGTAAAAAAATAAAATAAAATAACAATAATAGTAATTATGGGACCAGTGCCACATGACAGCAGCAATAACAGCTTTCAAAATCCTTTGAGTGCAAAAGTCTTACTTGTTTTATGAGCCGACACATGGAGATAGTCTTAAAAATAAAAAATAAGAATGGTTTCTTGCAGTTCAGATTTCATAAGAAAAAAAATTGCATCTTTAATTAAGATTTATGGGCCTCAATAGGGCCCAGCAAGAAGAGAGAAATGGCTCAAGAGTGTAAAAACTAACAGTTAAAAATGGGGAAATATGATTAAGGGCCTTTAATTCCTCCTGCCTCTTTTTCAGGGCTTCCAGTGGCCCCAGGCAAAAACCAGGCACTTATTGTCTTTAAAACAGCATTATTCTTGGCATAAAATGTTTATGCTAAGAATCAAGATGAAACTTGTAAGAAATAATAATATCAACCTTACTTGAAAGGCTTCTCTTGCTAGAAACAATATTTATTTTAATAAAAAAATCTTAAGAGGAAAAAATAGGCATAAAAGTTTATATATAAGGGAAGATGTATATAAATTGATATCTTGCCTGGTGTTGGTTTAGCATTTTTCAGTTTTCAGAGTAGCGTATGATGGATCTTGCTGGATCTTGTTAAAAACTTTGAGATATAGTCAAGGCAGATATTAGGATCTCCACTTTGAAGATGAAGATTCTTTTCTAAGATTTTGGGTTACTTTTTCAAAGCGTAGAAAAGGACAGAAATAAAAGTTTGATTCTAAGTTTAGTGTTCATTCCACTGCAGCATAAAGCTATTCCTTTAAGAATTTATCTGTGCATATTATTTCTACATCATGTATATATTTTTTTAAGTTTCATGAGGGACATTTCTCAAAAATGTTATGAAGAAACCCAAATATTATGTATTTCAATACTGTAAATATTAAAAATGAACAACAAAGATATCTGGTGCATGTATATTAAAATGCGATTGTGGAATAATATACACTTAATTTGATATAGGAAATAGAATTCATCAAGTTTCAATCTACATCCATCCTCAACACATTGAAAATCACATTTGAGAACAAGTCATTCCAAAAATATTTGCAGCCATTATTGCTTTCACCATCACAAATACAATTAATTATTCAACCCTATGTTTGTTATCTTACTGAGGAATGATTCCATCTCCTCTTTTCCCACAAATAGTATATTCTAGGGAAAGAACTGTATCATCATCACTTTTATTCAAGTTGAAGGTGGAAATGCTGTCAGTATATGATTTGTCAATTATGGAGGACTTGCTTTAATGTTTTAAATTGCTTCCTTAATGCTTCAAGACATGTCCCTTTGATCTCATACTTTGATATTAATACATAAGCCATTCCCTTCATGATTGAATAGATTTAATTATTCCTTATTCAACCCATCCTCTCAATTCAAGTTCCAATCCAGTTCTGGCTCTAACACCCGCATGACCAACCTATTCCTTCCAATCAAAAGGAGGAACACCTATGGATATACATATGCAGCACTGGAATTTTAACAGCCTCCATTTTGTTCCAAAGATTCACAAATCTGGTGGTCTCTCTTCCAACAACCTCACCTTTCCAGAAAGAGAAGGGAACCCAAAAGGTACATTAAAAAGGTTCTCCAAAGGGCATTCAGTATATTCATTATGCGTAAAAGCAGTCCTTATGTTCTCACCACTCACTTGATGAATCACTTCCATGACTTTAGAAAATATCCTTATGAAGATGATTCTTAGATCAATTCCTTTAGCCCCAAGACTCCTTTCAAATACTAGTCCTAAGGAGCCATCTGCTTAAGAGACAGTGCCACCTTCATATCTAACCTCCCATGCAAACTCATTACATCTAAAATTAAATTCGTGATTGTGTCCCTTAAACTCTTTTTCCTCAGGTCTTCTAACAGTACTTGTGTATACTCATTCTAATTCCTTCACCCAGAATACCTCCATTTGTACCAATACTCCCTCCATTTTTTAAAAAGATTTTATTTATTTATTTGAGAAAGAGACCATGAGAGAGAGCATGAGAGAGGAGAAGGTCAGAGGGAGAAGCAGATTCCCCGTGGAGCTGGGAGCCCGATGCAGGACTCGATCCGGAAACTCCGGGATCATGACCTGAGCTGAAGGCAGTCGTCCAACCAACTGAGTCACCCAGGCGTCCCTCCCTCCATTTTTTAATGTTGGCCTAAACTCCATCTTTTTGATGCAGACTCATGATCTCTTCTGAGAAAAAGGATCTCAGTCACTTTTGAACTTCTAAAGCCTACTGTAATTCTAATTGTTACCCAAGTATTTAAAAACAGTGATCTGTGTGATGTCAATAGAAATACCTTTTTTGAAGTATCTTTGCTTCAGTTTCATAAATGAAAAAAGGTGTTTAAAGGGAGCTTTCTCTAAAGTAAGTTGTGCAAAGTGCCTTAGTGAGATGCAGAAAGAAAACATTAAATTTTCTATTTAAATCTATCTTAAAATTAGGAAATTAATTTTATCTATATTGAATATACAAGTTGCATGCATTGAACCTTGTATGAAAAGGTCTCATGTCCCATGCAATGTGCAGAATTTCTCAGAAAAGAGCAAAAAACTCTTGAATCCAAAAGGTGGACAGTGGGTTCTTCATTCTTCCATTTGCTTTCCAATTAAGGTCAGCTATTAAAGTTCATTTGTGTCCAATCAAGTGGATTTATGGGTAAGGTTGTCTATTATTAACTACATTACCTTAACAATAAAGTAGACCTGCTTAAAATATTTCTTTTAAGGTTATTTGGAAGAAGTAAGTTTAAATTAATAACAGAAATACAAGCACAAATGAATAATAAGTAAATGGCAGAACTGAAATATCTATGTGTAGAATAAGCTCTTTGTCAGGAATAGTATGAGACAAGAACAATGAGTTATATAATCAGAACCATGGCAACATAGACTTTTAACCTCATCCTACTATGTATAAAGCCTTGAAAAATAGCTATTATAGTTATGATGTCATCATATTTGGGGGTATATTTTATAATATTGTATATTTTATCTTGCATCATTTTAAAAATTATATTTTAAGTACATTTCTAATGTTCATAATCTATAAATACTAAAGTGTCTTTTATATTTTATAAATGAATATTCACATACTATGGGTGTTTTTTGTTTTGTTTCTTTTTATGAATTGAGATGGACAATTACATAATTCAGAGACCACTGCCCTGGAGACCTGATTTCCACACCAAGGGCTTCTGGATAGTACATTGGTGAAGAGGTGCTGTTGATGATGGTAGTAAAATCCCTAGTGTCCCACAGAGATTCAGGTTGATTGGACTATCTGGTGTTACAGGAGCGAATCTAGTGCATACATCAATACCACCACTGCCAAAGATCTCGGCCATAAACATTCTATAAGAAATTGACCAGGCCTCAAATGCTGAAGCATTGTAACAATTTAACACATTGAATTGTTGGCATCCATATTTTTTTACATGATCCCAGAGCAGTAATGTTAGATGACTTCAAGAAAACCTAGAACCAAAAATTTTCTCTACTTAGTCCTGCTCTTCACTATATCAAGAATCTAGTATCTTGCAACTACCACGTCTTCCTTAGCTCTGACAAACTTTATCTCTTGGGACCTTGTATGATCTCCTCTTTCCTCTAACTATGATCAAGACCACCCTATCAGACATAGTCTAATAACTATAAACTTAAAGGGAAATAGTAGGACTCTCAATTCCTTTCTGTCAAGGGTCTTAGCTGCCTCTTTGTAGTTTTATGAATTCAAAAAGGTAGGGAAAATGCTGTCTTCCAATCTCCACATAACAAAACCTGAGACACAAATGAAAGTGAGAAATTTAGAAGAAGGTGGTCTCTTACTTCCTCCATCTATATCCTCAAAGTCCCCAAACTCTATCCAGGCATGGAACCATTACATGGATTTTCTCATTTTCTTAATGATAATTCCATAGAGGACAAGGGAAAATAACATAATGCACAGATTCGAGGCACAGGCTTAGGGTCCAGATGGTCTGGATCCGTCTCACAATGCTACAACTGATCTATTGTGTTGACATTAGGAAATCTATGCAGTCTTTCTGGCCTGTAATTCTTCCTTGCTGGAGGAATAAAAAGGAAACTGAGGCACTAGAATTCAATGAGCTAATTCTTATAAAATACTGTGAACCAGATTATCTTTCACATGAAGGTACCTAGCAAATGTTAGTATTAGAAATTATTATCATCATTATTATAAATTTTCTATTGTCCATAAACTTCAAACACCATGTGTTGTTCTCCATATTCATTTGCTTGATGGTTAAATTAAGAAATAATTGAATGAATGAATGAATGATTATACCATTCTTTTGTCTATTATACCAAAATTGGTTTAGAAGTGTGAATTTCTTTCCAAAAACATAATATAAGTTCCACAATATTAAGATTGTCCCTAGTTTGTATGTCTTCTCCACAAGGCTTCATAAAGCTGCAAATATTTTTTGCTTCTCAAAAAGTATAGGATAAACACACATGCAAAATAAGAAAATACCTGCCAAACAGCCAATGCATAATTCTCCTTGGTTGGCTTCAAATTTCCATGACTTTAACCAAGAAAAATGACAACTGATAACAGGAATATGAAAAATAACGTGTTCCCATCTCTCCTATGCAATTTTTAGTTACCTTGTATTGTCTATCTTCCCTCTGGATTTTCCTGTATTCCACCAACATATTTTTACTCATCAGGGAACTCCCAGGAATGACTTCAGAAGAGATCTTTTAGACCTGCACAGACCTATCACCAGCGCTTGCATGTGAGAAATCTCCTACAGTGACGTTACTGCATGGCCTCAACTCAAAAGGTATAAAAACCAGAAATCTTCGGGCTTGATCAGAGCCCTAAAGACACACTGGCACTAAGCTGAGAGTGACTGAAAAGGTGAAGACATTGCAAAGTACAGGAATGTTAAATACAACAGAAGAAATAGCGAAGAAAGTGATCAAGATATTCAACATCATGATATGCTGTCTGAAAATTTATTGTTTCTTTCCTGTAAAATGTACTCATTCCATGTGATGTGACAGCACAGAATGAAATTAAGAAAAGTATTTTTAGAATGCAGAGGAGAAACACGAGTTGATAGGTAGTCTCTGGAAAGCACACCTGATGTCTGGGTAGTGCATTTAAATATACATTTATATGATCTCAGGTGTTATATCATTAATAATATATGCCTCTAAGTCCATGGTAAAGATAATTAAGTATCTTAAGGCACACAGACACTAATAAGAGACTCTTATTTTCCATGTGTTCATGGTCCCACATCTGTCCACCACATGTTGGTGGAACCATATTCCCTCGAGTGGAAGGGACCAAATGTCCATACTGCCAGCTTACCCAGAGCCAGGAAAATAAACTTGTGATGTGGTTATCCCCTTACATTTTTTTTTTTCCTTAGAACCATTTGGCAATTGAAACCTCAAAAGTAATCAGTCTTATTAGTGTATCAGTCATAATGGATTAGTAGTGTTATGATAACAAACAGCCCCCAAAATCGCAGTGTCTGAAAACAGCAAAGTTTCATTTCTTGTTCATACCACAGGTCCGTCTTGGATGATCAGAGAGCTCTTCTCCACCACATGTCCACTTCAGGCCCCAGGCTGAAAGAACAACCACTACCTGGATGGTGATAGCTACAGTAGCATTGGGAGAGAAGTCCCTGGTGGGTTTCATCTGTCCTGGAAGTGACGTGCAATTCCTCCTACAACTCATTGGCCAGAATTAGTCACATGACCCCATCCAACCATGAGAGCACCGGTAAGTTTAATATTCAGATGTACCTCAAAGACAGAAAGAAATAGTTCAAATATCACTAAGAACTCCTTCAGCTGGCAATGATGAACAAATGTCATACTATGAACTTAACACCAAGGGCAGGGAAGATTGGAGGAGAATACAATCTGATCTTTGCCCTCTAAAAGATAGCAATCTTGAATCTTTAGGGAGAAACAGAACATCCAGAAAAGTTAGCAAAAGTTAACTAGTAGTGAAGACCATTTACAGTGAGAAGGAATATGAAACCCCAAATTCTAGAATGCCAGAATAGCACATAATTTCCCCTTTAATATCCTGCAAACTATAACTGAAAATCTCAAATTATACCCTTTAGATCATTAATGGTTCCATATTCCATTCTTAAATTTATTCAAATTACTCTTTTCTAAAAATCATTATGTTACTGGATAGCTTTCTCTTCACTTCTAATATAATTAGCAAAATTACTACCATGCAGAAATTTTACACACACACACACACACACACACACACACACACACTAATTTATATACCTAAAAAGAACTGATGAATAAGGAAAAAACAAGGGAGCCTTTCTGAGAATTCTTTATTTTTTATTATTTTTTATTTTTTTTAAAGATTTTTATTTATTTATTTAACAGACAGAGATCACAAGTAGGCAGAGAGGCAGGCAGGGAGAGAGAGGAGGAAGCAGGTTCCCTGCTGAGCAGAGTGATGATGTGGGGCTTGATCCCAGGACTCTGAGATCATGATCTGAGCTGAAGGCAGAGGCTTTAACCCACTGAGCCACCCGGACACCCCTGAGAAACAATTCTTGACAGTGAAATAACCTGACTTCCAGCACAAGTATATGTGAAAGATTTAAGTTTGTAGTTCTGCATCACTACTAAGTTTTCCCTGTTGGATTTTGGGAATCATTTCAAATAAAACCAAGAATACTCAGCTTGAAATCACTAAAATATAAGTGAATTTGTAGAAAGGAGTGCAGTTTTACCCCAACTGCTCTTAATATACTATGTTCCTTGGGAAAGTAACATTTATTTATTAAGTTTCATCATATGTAAATTGAGTGATAAACTATATTACATCATCTCAAGGGCCCTTTCCTGAGCTTGTGTTTCATTCTAGAGAAAAACTGCTATAGTATTTCAAAGATAGACAGAGAGGTCATTATGCACTCAATGGGAACAAAACAAGTCTGACATAAAATCATAGAGGTCATAAATAATAAACAGCCTCTTTCCATTTATTACACACACACACACGCACACACAATTCAGATTCCCTCACATTCATACTATTTTTTCATTCTCAATTCACTCCTCTAAGGGAGAAAATTTACAATCATTAACTCACTTTTTCACTTTCAGATGAAGGAAAAAGAATCCGATCCAGAAGATTATACAACTATAAAAGGTTTTTTTTTTTTTTTGATATATAAAATTAGGATGCACTGCTTACCAGAGCCATGGTAGATGTTGTGAAATACTGAAAAACTGTATCCTAAATGTGTCCAGCATATTCTGACATTCAGGAAACTTACACACATGAATTAATTCATGATGTAAAGGATATTTAAGGAAAATCAAGTGAGATTGTATATACACACATATACATATATACAGACTACTGACTGCTGAGATACTCCAACAAAAATCATGAAACAGACTATGATTAACATATTTTGAAGGATGGGTTACATGCCAGTAGAAGAGGGAGGTAAGGAATGAAAGAAAGTCGATAGTCATACTTGCTGAATGAGTAATATCAATAAATATATTTATTTAAGAACAAGTGGAGGGACTTCTTTCAAGCAGGATGGAGTAGCTTGTGGGATTTCCCAAAGAATAAATAGAAAAACCTTGTAAACATTAAAAGCATATATTTAAAGTGATCAGGAAGCTTCTGATTCAACGATGATTAGATGAACCAAGATTATAGAGAGTGAGAATCACAGAGAGATGAGCTGGTGATCTATAGCCACTCTCCCTAGAAACAGTGATTGATTCTGGAAACAAGAAAAGAGGAGGAAGATTCAGACAAGGCTTTGTATGGTCAAGAGGACCTCTACTGGGGACTAGGTAATGAGCTGATTTGGTGCTCTCACAGCATTGAAGAGACCATATGAGAGATTTGAGAAAATTCATACATACCTGTTTTCTCCCTCAAAATATTTACTAAATTCTGAGGCAACACAGGGTGGAAAGTTAAGAGAAATTAGGAGCCTCTGAAAAGCGGAGCAGAACTCCCAGTAGTAGGGCAGTTTATGTTTGTCCTAAAGACAGAAAGATGAGTTCAGAAACCACATCTCAGCTGACATTTCTTCAAGGGTACACCCTAGGAGAGGAGTGAAACAAGGCTGATTGTACCTTCCAAAATCTATGACCCGGCCTCACTTGAAATCAGTCCCTGACTGGAATAAAGATGATCAGCCACCAAACAGAGGAAATGTTGAATCCTCTCAGAAAGAAGATATCATATGGAGCCACTAATAATGTTTAAACACAATATCAGGCATTCAATCAAAAATTACTAAACATGCTAAATATCATTGAGGTCAATGAGAAAAAATCTAATAATAAACTGACAGATGATCTAGTAATGCCTTTGGAAGAATAAAAAAATTGATGTTAAAATGATAAATATGTCTTTAAATTGTCAAAGATATGCATAAAATGGATTAAAGTAGAAAAAAATCTTCAGAAGTTATATATTTTTTAAAAAATCAATAGAAATTCCAGAACTTAAAAATAAAGTATCTGAAAACAAAAATCCAAGAGATACGTTTAGAAATCATTAAAACACAGACATTGGATAAGATAGATTAGATATACGTATATAGAGACATGGATAAAGACAAAAATATAGATATCATCAAAGTGAAGTTCAGGAAATAAGAATGGAACATACAGAAAATAGTAATGAAGAACATGAACCAAGCAAGAACAAATATAATTAGATACTCAGAGGAAAAATAGTAAATAATGAGCAAAACAATATTAGAGTGGAATTGTCCACTCTACTTTTACAGTAAACAAATCAAAAAAATTTTAATGTGTCATTTAACATTATAACGGCATCAGAAACATCAAATACCTAGTAATAAATCCAGCAAAATATGTGGAAGATGGAAACCCTGAAAACTATATTAAAAAAGGAAAACTATATAAATCAAAGTCTATACCATTATCATCGATTGTGAGAACAAGCATTATAGAGATATTAATTCTCCCAAATTGTCTAGAAATTCACATTAATCCAAATAAATTACCACATGGTATGTTCGAGTGTAAATTGATAAGCTTGTTCTAATTCTTTACGGTCATGGAAGGGCTAAGAATAGCCCAGGTAATCTTGACGAAGTATAAATCCTCTTCTTGGTATTCAGCTGAAGGACTTATGTCCAGATGGCAAAACATATTATAATATTATAATACTTGTGAAAGTGCACTTTTGGCAAAAGTATAGTAAAACAGACAAAAAGTAGAACAGAATGGAGAATGTAGAAACTGACCCATATCTAGAAAAATCATCTAATTTATGACAAAAATAGGATTATATTACTGAGGAAAAAGGCCTCTCAATAAATGGTGTTTGCAGACAAAATATACATTATAAATAAAATACCAATGCCAGATACATTTTGTATCTCAATGTGAACAGAAAACCAGTAATTATTTGGAGGAAATCATAGGGAGATATCATTATGAGTTTCAAGTAGGCAAAGATTGCTAAACATAATACAAAAAGAGCTAAAATCAAAAGAATGCTGATTTTTTGTTTGTTGGTTTTTGAGGGGTTTAGAGGGGAGTGGGGGATGGGTGAGACTGGTGGTGGGTATTAGGAAGGCACATCTTGCATGGAGCACTGGGTATTGTACATAAACAATGACTCTTGGAACACTGCATTGAAAACTAATGATGTATTTTATGGTGACTAACATAACACAATTAAAAAAAGAAAGAAATTTTTTTTCGATCAGTAAAATTTAGGTTATTTTCTAGAACCATAACTGAGACCTACATACTTTAGACTTGAAACTAATTCTTTTTCTTAAATTTTAATCTCTTTATGCTCAGTTAAAATTTTTAAAATAAAAACACAGCATGCACACAAAAAAAGAATGCTGATGAATTGGACTTTATCGAATTTAAAATTCCTGTCTACAAAGAGAAACCAGTAAGATTTAAAATAGAGATTATAGAGTGAGAAAGTATTTTCTTAAAGATTTCATTTATTTATTTAGTTAACTGAGAGGGAGAGAGACAGGGAGACAGCACACAAGTGGGGAGAAGGCTTAGAGGGAGAGAAAGAAGCAAACTTCCTGGAGCAGGGAGCCTGACTAGAGGCTCAATCCTAGGGCCCCTAAGATCACAACCTGAGCCAAAGGCAAACACTCAAAGAACTGAGCCACCCAAGTGCCTGAGAAAGTATTTTTAATACATCAATCCAAATAAGACTCATTCCAAAAGGGGAAAAAAAAAAAAAAAAAGACTCATGCCAAGCATACATAAGGAATTTTTTTAATCAATAAGCTAGCAGAGGGCAGGGGTGGGGTGTGCATACGGCTGGCTCCGTGGGTAGAGCATGCAACTCTTGATCTTGGGGTTGTGAGTTTGAGCCCCATGATGGGTGTAGAGATTACTTGAAAATAAAATCTGAAGGGATGCTTGGGTGGCTCAGTCCTTTAAGCATCCATCTTTGGCTCATGTCATAATCTCAGGATCCTCGGATCAAATCCCACACCAGCCTCCTTGCTCAGTAGGGAGCCTGTTTCTCTCTCTACCTACAGTTACCATGCTTGTGCTCTCTCCCTCCCTCTTTCTCTCTCTCTGACAAATAAAGAAATAAAATCTTTTTTAAAAATAAAAAATAAATAAAATGTTAAAAAATATATATATAGCAGGAGAATGAGCAAAAGATTTGAAGAGGAACTTCTTAAACTCCAAATGTTAAAATGATAATTTCACACATGAAAAGGTGCTCAAGTTTATTAGACATCAAGGTATTGTAAATTAGAACCAAAATAAGACACAATACAGAATGGCTAAAATGAATGATGATCACTGGAACTATCACAGCACAGATGGAAGTACAAATTATTACTAGCCACCCGATCTGCTGTAATTAAACAGGTACACAAAGTTCAGGAAAAGAACACTGATTGTTAAATAAGTAAATTCACATTTTTTAAATGACTGATTTTATTTTAACATAAGATATTATTACAACTTTGATGCTTTAGCATACCATCACCTAAAAAATCCAAATATTTATGGATGTATGAGTCAAGTTTTTCTAATGCCAATTGAGCAAAAAAGCAGCATTCTTAGTATTTATGTGTTTATCTCTGATGCTGCACACATCCCTGGGGTTCTGTCTTCCAACTCAAAACGTCAACCACCATTATGATATGTGTTATTGACAGAAAAAATTTTCTCTACAGAATTCTATGTGCCAGGAATAAATGTTTGCAGTGGAAATGTTTTTTTGCTTTTTACCATTCAACATAATATATATTTTGCCTGGGGTCCATCTATCCCACCAATATTGTATGTTACACACAGCTAAGTTGTTCTAGTCTATGATAGCATCTCAAATGTCCATAGTAATATTAATCATCCAACAAAATTATTAAACATTATAAAGTATCATGGTCGTTATCACTGAGAGTTTATCTTTTAAAAGCACAAATGTTTAAATATTATCCAAGACTTCAAGGTGTTAGTGGAGATCAGAGACAACCATACTTTACCGCCACTCTGCAGTGGTAACCAATGACCGCATGAACAATGAATGTCCATCTTCCGGGCCTCCTGGTGCTCTGCCCCTCTCCTCTTCCCACCTTAACTTCCCACCAAAATTCTATGATATTCTGTATTATCAAATAATAATAATAATGATGATCCACCGAAGCTATTGCTTTATCAGTAACACCAACAATATGAATTGAAGCTACAGGGAACCAATGTTTCAGCCAAGAGAGGGCTGAATCTTTACAGAGGTCTCAATTCTCTTGGCTTATGGAAATCAATACTTATATTCTGTTTGGGTCAAAGAATGTCTTTGCATGTAAGACAAATATGATTTTAGTATTGCCCTCATTCTGTAACCTCTTTTAAAATCTAGACAGCCTTTAAAGGAATAATATACCCAGTTCTGAATACTTAATGTAAGTTTGATTCCCAGATTGCTTTCTCCTAGAAGGAATGACATCCTAAGATCACAAGTCCATGAGAATGATATATGAACACTCACATAGGGGATACAGAAATTGAAGAATGGAGGGGTAAGTTGGAAACATAAATATCGCCTCCCTCAAAATTATCTCAGGGACCAAAAAAAAAAAAAAAAAAAGAAAGAAAAACATAGATTGCTCTTTCTTGCTCGTGGCTGCCCCTTGAACATAAGAAGACTTCCCATGTGGCACTGGGGTTGACATCAAAACTATAATAAAAGGATACCGAATCCCTTTCTAAGCCAAACACTGACTGTTAGGCCCCAGGAGCTCAGAAAAGATGTGAGAAAGAGAGTCTTCTTCTGTCTCCATTGAAGCTGGAGTTTACAGCAGCCAAAGTCATTTTACCCCATATTTGGCAAAGCAATCCAAAAGTTGTATCCAATCCTGCAGCTAGGCTAATCTCAACTTTCAGCACTGTCTGCAAACAGATTTGGGAATTGCCAACTGCCTGATTCCACTGGCCTGGGAAAAGTTCTTTAAGCGGAGTGCTGCTCTGTTCTGTACTTCAGTATTGTCTTTGGGCTGCTAGGTGAAACAGGTAACACCAACTGGACAGGATTTGAGAGGTGGCACATTGGCAAGTTTTGAGGAAAGTAAATTCTCTATTAAAATGTAGTAATGACTCTTTACTTGCTCTTAACCTCTTTTAGTGAGTCAGTCAGCTCTGAACATTGAGCTAGTGAGTAGTACACCCAGCCCTAAACGACACACCCAAGGTTATTACTGTTGAAAGGGGAGAGACAGTGTGAAAATACTCTCCAAAGAAGAACGGGTTTGTGTGAAGCCAGGCAAAGGCTCAGCTCTGAGACAAATACTCTAGTCTCAGTACTCCAGGTTTTTGGTGAAAAGAAAACAAGTAGGGGACAACAATAACAAAAAATCTGTGAGAGGAAAATTGTGAAAATTTTGAGTCCTGACCCTTTACGATCTATAGAGAGGCATCCTTAACGTAAAGAGAGAACTCAGGCCCATAAGAGAAGTCATGCCCTTGGGAAAAGTTGTCAAGACTGCATTTTCAGAGGGTCCCTAGCACAAGTTCCCACAACTTTTTTTTTTTTTTTTTTTTTTTTTTTTTGGTAAGCTCCAGTCTACTTCTGGGGCAGTGATCCCAGACATGCCGATTCTCATTAAAATGGGGTCTTCTATTGTGCGAAGCAGGATCTGACCCTGACTCTGAGTTCCCACTCCTGCTCTATCTTTATGGCCAAATTTTGCCTTCTTGCCCAAGTTCCTCCATCCAGTGTTTGCCACTTCCTACTTTGTCTTTGCTAGTCCCGTCCCCTGGAAAGACTTGGCCTCCATCATCAGCTCAGATGGGAATGCACCAGAGAACAGCTTTGCTTGCCTGAAAGTTTTCACACCACTCTGAATTCTATAGAACTATCCTGGGAGCTGGTGGGCTAGAGGACGGGGCAGATCCAGAACCTCAGATAAAGAGAAGCAGTTCCAGTCTTTAGGTAAATTGAAAGGGCTAAAGAAGACACGATCATAGAGACAGAACTCTGTACCATCCACAGCGGCCCTGGGCACCAGCAGAACCACCTGGAAGCCCCTGCCAGTGCACACCTCAGAGCTCATTAGCATTCTAAGGAGACCTGGAAGCTTCAGCCTCCCAGTTGGAACCTGATTTCAACTGCCAGCTTAAGGGAATCAAGGCATTTCCCTCTCTTTATTTACATGTAAAGCAGAAAGGAGCACAACAGTTACAAGTCCTAGAGCTCCCGGAGAGGAAGGTGTGATAATCACAGGATAATATTATCCCTCCAGAGCAGCTACTAGGCTCATCCAGCTGTTGCCCTCAGCTAGCCAGCTGTTCAGAGGACTGTCTCATTTGGGGTGAAGGTGGGAGACATTTCAGGCTTGGAGATAATGGAGTGAGGCAGCAGGGTGAGAGGTGATTGAAGTTAAAGGTAGGGCCGGCACACGGGTTTGGACCTCAGGCTGATCCTTCAGATCCGTTGAACTGACAGTGATTTTTTTCCTCTTGCTGGAAGAAGAGAGGAGAGAGTTTTCCTCTAAGAGTCTCCAAAAGAGGACAAAGAAAGAAAAGCTGTGAGGTGCTCACCAGGTGGGAAGGAGAAGGAACTCTCAGCTGCCGTTTGCTGAGTTCGAATATCCATCCCTCTAGGTGTTTGCCCTATGATTATGATGCCCACCGGGATCGGAGGAGCCACTGATGCTATTGCCACAGAACTTCAAGAGGGGACCAGACCCTGGTCTACCCATTGGTCTGAAACTGGAAAAAGACATTACATTCCCTTATTAGCCGAGCCTCAGTACAGCTCAGAATGCTCACACGAACATTTGCTTCCCTTTCTTCTTCTCCCTCCCCTCCTCCTCCCCCTCCTCCTGCTCCTCCTCCTCCTCCTCTTCTTCTTCTTCTTCTCTTCTTCTCTTAAGATTTGACAGAAAGAGAAGAAGAGAGAGCGCAAGCAAGGGGTGTAGCAGGCAGAAGAGGGAGAAGCAGGCTCCCCACGTAGCAGGTGGAGCCCAATGTCAGACTCAGTTCCAGACCCCGAGATCATGACCTGAGCCTGACGGTAGTCGCTTAACCAAATGAGACACCCAGGTGCCCAAGCATTTTCTATAAAACAAGTGGAAAAAGAAAAGAATAGAAACAGCTTTGTTAACGAAATGAAGGTGCATTTTGCTAACTAACCTAAAGTTTAGTCATAGACGTGGTTGTCCCTACACCCTTTGCTCATCTACTTCCAGCTGGGAAGGCTGGAACTGTGAATTGTGGCCTCTCAGACCACCCATTCAAAGCAGAGTTTGTTTGGCATTGTCCTTGAGAATAATGGGACATAGTACCACAACCACTGGTATTATTGACCCAGAATATGAACTCCCATAGATTCCTCTAGCCCTAAGCATGCTGCACTTGAAATCTCCAGTCCCAGGAAAGTATTTTTTGTTATCTGCCCCACAGGAGATCTTTCTTTATCTTTGGAATCTTGAATTATCTTTTAAGTTGCCACTTTCACACCCCTGATAGTCTCTTCGACTTCTGCATTTGCAATCACTCCTCTAAAACAATTTTCTCTGTCTGGGTGGCTTGTCTGAAACACCTCCACCTGTCTGTCATTAGGCTTCTTTACCTACTGTTCCAAGCTTAAAGCCATGGTTAGGGCTACCGACAGTCATGTGGGCTCCGCAGCTTTTACAATTATCTCTAAAGTCTGTGTGTCTCAATCCAGGTGTTTATAAATAGAAGGATGCCTCTCACTTCATATCATTACAAAGTAATAGCTCCACTCAACCTACTTTTATCTAACAACCACTAAGATGATTCTCAGATTAAGACATTAATAATTATAGGAAGACTTCTCTTTAGGATATATGGAGAATTCCCTTCCTCAGTGGTCTCTGTGCTTTCAAAGGCCCATGAGCCTAGTGCATATTGGGAGGGTTAGGGAAGGGAGGTGATACGGGGTTGTATTAATCAGGGTTTAGTGGGGGAAGTTGTATCATCACAAGTATCATGGAGTAAGGAACTCCCATAAGGATTAGACCTTATGTAATTAACGTAGTCACTGAGGAAGTAAAGGCTTGGAGTGGAAGGGTCAGAGAAAGATTTTAACTAGCATGGTATGCTTGAATGAACTGGAGCTTGCAGGAACATCTGGAAGCTGGGAGGGCCTAGCTGCTGCAGTCTGACTGAAAAAGGCTGTAGAAGTCTGCAGAAGGCATTCGGATCTATGTGACTACTGCCTCTATGAGTTTGCAAGAAAGAGTAAGATGGAAGACCATGGATGCTGTTGGTCAGCAAGGCCACCAGTTGAGATCAAGATCAAATTGGAATCCACCTGCAACTTTGTATCTCTTTCATTACTTCTCATTGGCAACCGTCTTCAACTTCTGCTTCATATTCACCTCCCAAATCTCATACAACTTTTTAACCCAACCAGAAAAACCTCAGGCATTCCCGAAGATTCTAGGAAATCTGGTTTCTGGTGTAACAAAATTAACAATAGAAATCCAGCATATTTGTATCTAATCTTTAGCCCCTCCCCACTCTCCCACCACCATCATCACTTAGGCAGAAAGTGGTTTCCCCCAGAGATCCATAGCCCTCCTAGATCTAAAACATCACTTCCCTTCTGTGATTGACATTTGTTTAAACCCAGATTTCACCTAAGTTAAATAAACATTAAGGGCACACAATATGTAGATATAAGGTGTAGTTTTCCTTGAGAGGTTCATTCTCCTGGCACAGTCTGGCCAAAGGTGTCTGTGGGATATGCCCATCAGACATCCAATGGGAAATGTCTAAGGAATATGGCTGCCAACATATCTTTATCTGGCCTGATCCCCATCCACTCGCTTGCACTTAAATTTCCTGAATTTTTTTTTTCTCTTGAATACTCCTAGTGAACCAAAGAGAGGCTCTATCGTGGGCTCTCTGCTAGTTTCCAGTTTTAAAGCGAGGGACAGAATGAACTAATTGCTTTCCCTGAAAACAATCGCAAATACCAAGGCCAAAATTCAGGAGCAATTTATGATAAGACCAAATAAACTAGACTTTCTTGCTACAAAGTTCTAGCAGGCTCCATCCCTTCTCACCATGACTTGCTGTAAAATGCAATTCTACCCCATGGCTGCCCTCATTCTGTCATATCTGAACTATATCTCTCATTCCTTTTTATTTCCCAGTCTTACCCAGTCCCTTTCCTTCTCTCTTATCCCTTCATCTTTTCCTTCTCCATTTCCAGAATACACAGTCCTTGAGAAATCCCCGATGAAGTATGAATACAGTGTTTCTTACTGTAACCTATGGATCACCTGTTTTGAAATCCCCATGATTTTATCGGCAGACTCTGGGTCCCTGGTTCAGGTCTACTAAACCAGAACCAGGTGATGGGTCCATGAATCTCAACCTCTAACAAACACTCTAAATACTTCTTATGCAGACCCCGTTTTTAAAAAGCGCTGCACTAAACGCTTTCAGGAAACAAAGTACTGTTATGCAGGGTTGGTCTCTCTTACCTAATCCTTACACCATGAGAACAGTTTACCCTCCTTTTGCTTAAATGTCTTCTAATTGCATTTTTCACTGTTCAAAACAGTGTTGAGCATCCAAGAGGACTAGCATCCAAAGACCACAGTCAGTTGGAACCAGGTGTCACTGGAAAGGGTCATAAGGAGATAGTGCTGGGCGCAAGGGAGGGGATGGCCCACACTGACGGTGTTCACTAGAGGATGGCCTGGCTTCACTCTCTTGCTGTTTCCCCCATAAGATATTTTCTGCAACTTTGGAGATGATTATTATGTTCTGTTCTTTTTCTAATTGTCCAAGTTTCCTGACTCACTTAGTCTGCTCAGGCTGCTGTAACCAAATACTACAGATGGGAGGGCAGAAAGCGGGGAGGGGCTTAAACAACAGAAACTTATTTCTTACAGTCCTGGAGGCTGCAAGTCCCAGATCTGGATCTGGAAGCGTTTCCATTTCTAATGAAGCCTTTCTTTCTGGCTTGTGGACAGCAACCTTCGTGTGGCCTTGCCTCTGAGTGCACACAGAAAGATAGAGCTCCTGTGTCTCTTCTTATAAGAACACTAATCCTATGGATTAGGACCCCACCCTTATGACCTCATTTAAATTACTTAAGGCCTCATCTCCAAATGCTGTCACAGGAGAGTTAGGGCCTTGACATATGGATTTGGGGAAGATCCAAACATTCAGTCCATTACACTGAGCTTAATGCTAGAGCTCCAGACTAGGTGGGTGGCTCTCAGACTCAAAAGAATATGCAGAGGACTTTGGGCACAAGATAATAGGTTCATCTGAATGACAGACTCAGAGCCTCCTTGTAAGAATTCTTAACATGATGCACATATCACTGCGTCCATCAAGACTTCCATCTCATCACGGAATGCTTTTCTCAGACATCTCCCCACATGATCACCCTGGCAGGCCATTCTGTTTGGAGTAATGCTGACTCTCGTCCTTTGGCCTTGGCCTTGCCCTCTCTCCCAAGCTGACAGGAACATCTACTGCAGGGTTTCTCAACCTTAACCCTGTTAATATTGAGGCCTGGAAAATTCTTTGTTGTAGGGGGCTAGCCTACATTTTGCTGGATGTTTGGTCTCTACTCACTAGACGCAGGTAACACCCCTTCTAATTGTGATGACAAAATATGTCTGTAGACATTGTCACATGCCCCTCTGGGGACAAAACTGCCCATGGTTGTGAACAACTTAATCTGAACATCAACTTCCCCATTTTACCCACATTTCTAGGGACTCAAGTACCCATTCAACATAAATCTTAAGCCTTAAATAGCCTGATTCCTGTTCTGTTTTTATTACTGTTTATCACCAGGACTCTAGGAAAAGTATAATGGTGTGTCAGTCTTCTCCTTCTAATGCTGCAAAGTGCAGCCTGGGAACCTCTGAGGCATCCAAGGGAATGTGCTCAGAGAATTTACAACCAGGCACACAGCAATGCAAGAACTTAGAGAAGTGATTTGCCTTTGAATATTTTCATTTATAAAATGAGGGGGATCTGATTAGGGCTCGTTAAGTTCCCTTGCAGCACTAATATTCTATGAAATGTTCCAATTTCTGTGTAAAACATCAACAGACATTAAAAACAATTATACTTCTGATCTACAGTCTGGATAATTTAGCCAGATCTGAGAGCCAGATTTCTAGGATGTAAGAGCAATAAAAATGATAGCCCCTGATCTTATAAGTACGTCGGTGGGTTGGTCAGGAAGTACTTGAGTATTAGAAATGACAAAGTTTAGTAGTTCACAAACAGATGAACAAAGAGGGAAGACTTCACAGAGGAGATGGGAATTAAGCTGAGTCTCAGAAAACTATCAGGATATGGAGAAAATGAAGAGTGCTTTGAGCTGCTTGCATTGGATCACAGCTCTGACTGTGTATTAGAATCACCTGGTGGAGTTGTTTTGTTTTCCTCCTGCTCAGGTATCATCCAAAATTCAATCTCTAGAGATGAGGCCTGGGCATTGGCATTTTTTTCAAAGTTCCCTAGGTGGTTGTAATCTGCAGGCCATGTTGAGAATAACCACTAAGCTAGGCAAAGCAAGATGAGCAAGGCTCTCATTATTTTAATGTTATAATAACACTTAGCACCTGCAAGGTCTTTCATGCTCTTGGCATTTAACTTGAAACATATATTAATTACTTACCAAAAGAAAATCCTAAAGGGCCTTTCCTTGGCCCTGACATTAAGCAGGAGCAAGAACACCTGGGGGCTCTACGGGTGCCTCTGTTGGCAAATGCTCACACCTGTGCTTCCTCGCCCACCCACACAGCAGTAAGAATGAAAGCTCCTTCAGTGCCCTCCTACAGCACCCTGCACATACACACACTGCAAGTGTTTAATCAGGGTGCAGGAAAATGTATCTGTGCCTCTTCATTTTCCCGCAACAGATGGCACAGTAGTATGTACACTATTGTCCAGTGAATTTTGAGTGGCTGGAAGTAGAAATAAAGAAATAAAATAAATTCAGCCAAGGATACCAACTCAGTTTCAATATCTTCTGCATTCTGGAGATGGCCTCACTGAGTCTCTGACCTCCTGGACTCTAGCTCTGACCTGCATAGCCAGATGATACCGTCTTGACCTCTAATGTCTTTACTTTCCACATTGAACTTGATCTCTTTCCTATGTTCACCTATGGAGTATGGACAGGTTCCTCAACCACCCCAGTCCCTCAGGAAGCAACCTTATACCTGGCAGACTTTGACCAGGCTGCCAAGTTAGACTGTAGGCATGATCTCCACATCTGTCAGAGCCTCCAAGCTACCATCCAAACCCCAGACAAATAATCCACCTTGAGCATCTATGTAGAATGTGCAGACAGTATACTTAATACAAAGGCAAGATCCTCAAATTTCCACTTTGAAACAGTTTGCCCCGATATACTATATCAGGATGCTATGACAAATATGAAAAGCAAGACACTGCTGCTTATAGCATTTGTATGACTGCTTCATGTACTCATGCCGGCTTTTCTTCAGAATTATTCCACAACCTTCTTCCTGGAAAAATAAGCCTTTGTCTTTCTCATATCACCTGAATCATTAAATCTGGTGACTATCTAATCTTATATTTTCTTTTGGTCAGGTGTATTATCCTTGTCACCCCCAAAGCTATAATCTTATTGAAAATGGGGATCGTGTCTTTCACTTCTCATACACCCAGCATAACAATGAGAATGTGAACTCTGAAACAAGGGACTGGCTGTTTTATTTACTGCAAGGTCTTCTTAGGTTTCTTTTAGTACATGAAACACTTCCTCAAGTGTGACAGACAGAAAAGAACATTTGTTGTATATGAAAGTAGTAGCATGAAGATGTCGTTTTACTATTCAGTGTTTACAATTGTTTTGACTTGATAATTTATAATGATTCTTATCTCTTGTCAAAACCAATAATGGACAAATCTCTAATTTAGGCTAACCATACCATTGGGAATGTTCCCCAAGTTTCCCTTCTTTAATTCTTCTTGACAACCCAGTAGCTATACTCCTGCAATTAAATCTGGCTATACAAACTTAACCCCTACATGAGGCTGATCTTACCCTGCAAAGTATCACTTTGAACAAGAGATCACAACTCTAAAAACACACTGTTTTTTGGTTTTTGGTTTTTTCCCTTTCATGGGAAAAAATGTAAGATCCACCACATGCTTTGGCTTAGCTCAGCCACGTTTTAGAGAGAAAACAATTACATAGAAAGCATGTAAAACTAACAGGCCTCTACTATATTTCACAAAGCATCTGCATTTTCTTTTCTTTTTTTTTTTAAGATTTTATTTATTTGAGAGAGACAGAGGAAAAAGCAAGTTGGGGGGAAAGGGACAGAAGGAGAACCAGACTCCCCACTGAGCGGGGAGCCCGATATGGGCTCGATCCCAGAACCCTGGGATCATGACCTGAACCAAAGACAGTTACTTAACCAACTGAGCCACCCAGCTTTTTTAAAGATTTTTTTTTCTTTTTAAAAGATTTATTTATTTGCAAGAGAAAGAGAGCACAAGCAGGAGGGGCAGAAGGAGAGGAAGAGAGAATCCCAAGCAGATGCCACACTGAGCATCAAGACCCACATGGGGCTTGATCTTACAACCTTGAGATCATGACCTGAGCTGAAACCAAGAATCGGATGCTTAACCAACTGTGCCATGTAGGAGCCCCAAAGTCTCTATATTTTCGAAAACGTTTCTTAGCCCAAAAGAAATCCTTGGAGATGGGAAAAAAGTAGTAAAGAATTATAGACTTATGACATTTTTGGCTAGAGACGCTTTTTATGGGAAACTATCCTCTATTATAACTGAGAATCCTCTTATTTTGATCCTCGCTGGATAATTAAAGGCAGTCACTTTCCCTAAATTTCACACTTCTTATTGAAAAAGTGACAGTAGTAGGCCACAACATTTGTTTTCAAATACACGATCTTCCATTTCTCCACCCTGGGACGGGGTACTACATGGGGCAGCTAAGAGAGACTAGGATTCACTACAAGGACTCATTAAATTTACATATGTTCTAATAAATTAAATAAGTAATATCTCAACAATATGTTTTAATGTATATAGATTCCATTATGATTTGCCATATACAAATTCATTTACAGAAAACCTTACTGAGCTTAAAGAAAACCTTACTGAATTTGAAGTATTTGCTGTTATAAAAATACTCCCTCACAGAATTTAAACTATACTAATAGATTCCTGTTCATCAATATTGGGCTTGCCAGTCTGAAGGACCACTCTAAATCATTCCAATTGTTTCAAGGAAGAAAATAGAGTTACTCTGGATTTACAGAGTTTTATATAAGAATTACGGGCTTACCCAACTTTTGGAAGTATTTGGAGAACAGAGTTCATTGATGTGAAAGCCGAAGATCGCAGCCTGAATCCCCCAAAGTCAACAATTCAAAAGAGCTTGCCAGAAACTCCATTCAGTCCACAGGAGTCTTCATGAAGCTCCCACCAACAATCTCAATCTATAGCAGTAAACGGTGGTTCTCAAGAACTCACCAGAAACTTTTGCTGATCTCACATTTACTTACATATCTGACAGCAACAGCCTCCAGAAAACAGTGATTTCTCCTTCTCTTTTGTCTTCCAAATCTATGTAAGGGGAAAAATGCTAACCTTAATCTATATATGAGAGAGAAGGTCCTGGAAAAAGTAGACTTTGGATTTTCCTCTGCACTGCAAAGGAGACCTTGGAAAGGTATGGTATTGGTGCCAGGTTGTCAATAGACAGTCCAAGACTACAGAGAGAGGACACTGTTTGTCAATCCAGCATCCATACATGCCCATTTTGCCCATTTTAACCTTCAAATATTAACCTCACTTTGAGTTACTGTAGTGCAATTATACCTCATATAGGCAAAGACTTTTGCTCACTTTTTGCTCAAAAAGTAGACACAAAGCTCTACATGTCATTTAATTTTTTTTTTTTTCTTTTGAGAGAGTGAGCACAAGCAGGGAGAGCGGCAGAGGGAGAGGGACAGAGGGAATCTTAAACGGGCTCCACACCTAGCATGGAGCCCAATGTGGGTCTCAATCTCACCACCTCTGAGATCACAACCCAAGCTAAAATCAAGAGTCAGATGCTTAACCAATGGAGCCACCCAGGCAACCATGTCATTTCATCTTTCAATAATGCCCTTCATCTTTAAGCTCAGACCAAATTTCCATTGCGAGCTTGTAACTTTAGCCCTGAATTATAGGGTAACTTACAATTAACATATATTAGAAATAGACTGGGAAAGTGAGAGGGAAGACTAGGTAAACATGTAAAGTGCAAAAAAGCAAGGAATAAAATATACATAACCACAAAAGTTCTCATTTTTGCCACTAATCACATAGCCAGAGTAGACTTCTTACACTACACATTCTGTGTTTCTTTTTTCCTCATTCAGAATCCTGGCTGGTTATGAATCTTTATCTGACAGAGTACTCCATGACTGGATGTCCAAAAATCGTGGTTATAGAGGTTCCACTGAGGGAAGGGAAATCAAATACAAATCTAGGCTACATCTATTTTAGTGAAGATATATTATTACTCTTTGTAGGGTGAGGAGGTTCAATCTAATCACCTGCCCAAAACCTCATAAGAGTTTCATTGTTGATCTATAGGCAGTTTTGGCATTCAGCTATATAGCAGCCAGATCAGTCTGAATGAATAAAGGCCATGTTGTTGAGCTCATATATCACTCCACCCCTGGACCCACTATGGGTCAAGAGTCTGTTCATGAATTTACTGAGCAATGACTGAGGTGCTGGGAAAGAGGCTAACTGATAGAGCGGTGTAAATCTGTTCACCCACCTGAATTTTGGGAACCTCTTACCAGTAGTATTTGGTGAGCATTTAATGGGACATAAATATCCCCTTATTTTCTGTGCATTCTGTGAGAACTTCCACAAACTTCTCCACAGACTTTCTTATAACCAACATTCTAATCTTATTCCTACTAAGTCCATGACCACTTGGCCTACTCGTGACTGAATAAATGTGTATCCTTGGCCATCTTTCCTCTAGGAAAAGTGAACAAAGAAGTGCAATACTCTTCACCAATATTCTCAAATGCTCTTTTGAGACTGGCCATTGTACTCACTCACCCACTTTTGGGTGGTGCTACCATTTGGTGCAAAATTATCTATAAGAGTTCTTTTTTTTTTCTTCCTTATCCAGCTGGAAATAGAGAACTCCCCATGGAGCAATATATGCTGATTGAGGAAGATTTCAATGTAGCAAAAATAAATGCAGTGAAAGTCTATATACATTGTTAAAATTACAATGACACATTGAAGCTCCTAATACAAA
The DNA here is from genome assembly GCF_030435805.1 of Mustela lutreola. Lineage (NCBI taxonomy): Eukaryota > Metazoa > Chordata > Mammalia > Carnivora > Mustelidae > Mustela > Mustela lutreola. The sequence continues at coordinate 28,593,375 of NC_081300.1, read as the reverse complement.
GGGTGGAATCTATTTTCCTATTTCTGGATTCTGGGCAATCTTAATATCCTTGTTATGAAATAGAATGTGGCAGAAATAACTTCGTTTGAGTTCTGAACATAGGCCTCCAGAATTCTCACAGAAATGGTTGCATTTCTTAGAACTCTGTAATCTTCATGTGAAAAATCTTGGGCTAGCCTTATGAATAATCAGAGATACATAGTACAGTCACTTCCAATGTCCCAGCTGATAGCCTGTCAACAGCCACACAGGTGAGCGAGGCCAACCTAGATCATCCAGCTCACTGCTGATCGTCCAGGTGACAGAAGACACTTGAGTAAACCCAGCAGAGATCAGCAAAGTTGTCCCAGACCAAAAATTAATGAATGAATGAATTAATTAAAAAGTTCAAAATAACCTTGCTCCAAAATCCTAAGGATTTGGCCTATAATTGTCCTGTTGATATTACGCAGTATCCTCTATCTCCCAAAGATATTTTGAGTACCACTGGATCTGCTTGGCCCTATAACTCAAGAATTAGAGCACCTTTTGTCTTCTAGAAAGCTTTGTCTTTATCTGAGCTCATCTCAAAACTGCTAACAGGTAAACTGGTCCGATTAGTAGATTAGCATGCACTCATGTGTATCTATTATTTCTACAGTTCAAGGCTTACAGGTGCTGTGCCTCATTCTTCGAGGTGACAGGTAAAAGACATAGCAATTTGTTTTTCACTTCACTTTGTAGGGAAATCTTAATATGCCCCAGACCATTCAACACCTAAAAACTTCCTCAAAACGGGAAATAACTGAATTTCTATGGGCTTAATTTTCCACCTTTGTGGCTTCCATATCATTTGTCAAAACATCTAGAGTATTTCCTGCAACATGATCATCATTTCCAAGCACCATCATGTTATTTGTGTTACAAATTAGGATCATTCCCCACGTAATGGTGAGACAGTCAAGGTCCCCGCATGCTACATTGTGATGAAGAGTTTCTGAGTTTGAAGTAAGACAGTGAAGCTATACTACTATCCATGTCAAGTAAAAGAAGACTATTTATAGGACTTTTATTTTATTTATTTATTTGTTTGTTTATTTCTTTGTGTTTGCTAACAGGTATAGAAGATAAAAATAATCACCAGAGCAATAATAAAATACCACACATCAGGAATTTAATTGGTTTGTTCAAGTGAAATAAAACAACAAACAACTGAAACAGCAACTATGTTTGGAGTTGCCACTTGATTAAGTTCATAAGAATTGACTTTTATTCTCCAAATTCTATCTCTTTCATGCAAGGCAGGCATGCATATTCCCAATGTTTGATCATATCACTAATCTCTGATATTTCCTCTAGTGTGTTATGGTTTTTTACTTTTGTTGAGAGAAACTACTATTTGTTTCTTCTTATCATTGTACCTACCTTTCCACAGGTCAGGAAGCCAACATGGAAGATTTTGCCACTTTCTAGGCATGGTTATTCCAACAATTCATTCAGAGACTAGGAAAATAGTGGTGTTCAGGGTATCACTATACCTATTTGTTTTTACATTTTTATTTATTTATTTGAAAGAGAGAGAGAGAGAACTGACCTAGGGGTGGTGGGAGAGTGGCAGAGGGAGAGGGAGAAGCAGACTCCCCACTAAGCAGGGAGCCCGATGCAGGGCTCAGTCCCAGGACTCTGGGATCATGGCCTGAGCTGAAGGTAGATACTTAACCAACTGAGCCACCCAGGCACCTCTAACTATATCTATTTTGAGATGGAACTTAGACTAAAACTCTACTCCACTCCATCATTTGACCTTTATAAGCTTCTCCTCTACATTTCTAGAAAGAAAAAAAAAAAAAAACTCATTTTGAATCCTCTGGAATTGGCATCAATTTAGATGTCCAGTAATCACTCACAGTTCTAGGTATTCCTCAATGCATCCTCACCTTTATTGAGGACCACAACTCAATCTGAGGAAGATCAGGAGGAAGATATATGATATAAATGTTGACAGTGGAGCAGAGCTCTTTTTCATTGTGGTTACAACTTTCCCTTTACTTAAGAATCATGGGTATCTGTGGAGTCAAGTTTGGGAATTGGGTTAGGGGCTATGACTTTCTACTGTGATTACTCCAATTTAACATTAAACTCTTTATTCCTTAGTCTAACACCTATAATCTATATCCATACACAAACAGTTATAAATTAACAACATATTAGAATTCTTCTTGGGTATGGGGAACTTCCTTCCCAATCATGAGTTAAGTTTTATTCTTATCCTCCTGGGTTTTACTAGGAGTTAAGTCTAATTATGGTTCTGGGAACAAAGAAAGGTGGTCTATGGGTCTAAAAGAGATCCACATTTCTTGCAGGGTGAATGTCTGAATGAAAATCATTATGGTGTGGTCAGGAGGAAAAGAGATAGTGCTGCTTCTGCTGGCAAGGAAGGCCCAACAAGTGTGGGTATTTAAAGTATTTAAATTCATTGAAATCTACCCAGATTTCTCCTCGTGATTTTCAAGTTTCCACTTATTCTTGGTAAATGCTCTCACTTTAATAGAAAGAGACCTATAAGTCTATACATTCACTTTGAATTTCAATTTATCCACTCTCAGGATTATACTTTTGGCTGGGTTCAAGAAATATTGGTCAGTGACTGTTAAGAAAAAAGGAATTCCGTCAAGACTGTAACTAAAGTCACAGTCTTTGTTTCCTATCCCATTCCTTGAATAACAAATTTAAAACCATGATATTGTGTTTCTTTTTCCAAGTTTTATATTGCGATCGAAAGGAGCTAGCCCCACTCTGCATTTCTTATACTATTTGTTTTAACCATAAAGTTTTATTCCTATTACTACTTTGCCTCTTAAAGTTTGTCTTCTGTGGATACATAACTCCAGGAAATTAGAGGTGATGATGTAAATAACTGTTTTACTTGCACGAACACTGAATTGTTGCTGCCTTCAATTATTATCCTACTGGAGAATCCATATGACAGTTTCATTCTTAAAGTTTAATTATCCCAAGTTTAATTTAAACTTACAATTTTTTTAAAAAAAGTCTATGAATTAGAGTTCACTCAAGAAATACAAACCACTCTAGAGGCACCTGTGTGGCTCAGTTGGTGAAGCATCTGACTTGATTTTCACACAGGTATGTTCTCAGGGTCAGGAGATTGAGCCCTGTGTCAGGCTCTTCACTGGGTGTGGAACCTGCTTAAGATTCTGTCTTTCCTTTTCCTACCGCCCCTCCCCCTCTGTCCCTAAAGGGAGCAAGAAAGAAAGAAGTGAGAGAGAGAGAGAGAGGAAAGAAGGAAGGAAGGAAGGAAGGAAGGAAGGAAGGAAGGAAGGAAGGAAGGAAGGATGAAAAATACAAGCCACTCTATTGCAAGTATGAAGAACATAAGTCAGGAAATAAGGTCTTCCCTACCAGAAGAATTGAGAAGCACAGGCTGAGGAAGCTGACCCTAAAGATTTTATCTGAAGCACCAAAGCAGAGTGTCAAGAGCTCTCTGGTGAACTATTTCAATTCTTAAAAATACCCTAGAAATTTGTATCACATCTCTCATTTCTCAGAGGTAAACCAAGTGAGTTCTCTAGACCTCACCAAGACCTAATCATGAATTATTCATCTGCTCAAGAATCTGGCTGCAGTTACCTCCAAAGGATAGTGACTGCCCATTCTTTTCCTGTTTCCAAATAACATGCCAACATCTCTCATTGACAAACTCTAACTTAAAACCATAAAGGAAGGGATTTCTGGAAAAGAAAGCCTCTCACTTCCCCTCTGTAATGCAGAAGACACCAAAGAATGGAATAATAATAATTTCAAGTTTGCCACAAAGAGTCTGGCACACTGATCTTTCACTTTTGTGTGATATACCTTTAAATCAAGAGTTAGAAAATAGATCTCTGGACCCCACAGTTTTCATTCACTCGTCATTTTCATTCATTCGTCCGTCTACAACTTACCAAGGCATCCCCACTGAACTTGGGAGTTTTTCTCAACAACTCACCTTAGTTACTGTCCTTTCCAGTCCAATATTGCGAAAAAGAATGTATTAAAAATTATTTTTAATGTTTTAAGTGTTTTTAATATCCCAGGTATGAGTAATTTTAATACTATTTCTATGATTTTTTTCCATTGTTTCGTTCAAACTGGAAAGGCATCCCACAGCTGAAAACAAAAGCTAATATTTGCAATATGGTCAAGTCACCACAAGAACCTAGATTCTATTCAACTGGACTCGAGGGCAATTTTTATTTACATGGAGTTTTCCTAGTATGGGGTATAGGCTAAATGATTAAATTTTTACAGATTAGGTCTTTGAGGCAAGGTGTTACCAAGAATCACAACAAAATGAATTGTCTTGATTCAGAACTTCACAGCTCCTGATCTATATGACTGTACTTTTCTCTTTTTCCCGAGATAATATTTATCAGAGCATATACATAAACCAGACAATAAAATTTTCACTTTGAAATGGCAGAAGACAAGAGGACTTGGGAAGACTGATCACTTTAAAAAAATACTTTTAGAATTATGTGCATATATAACCCACTGAAGATAAGATAAAATAAATACAAAGAGCAGAAGACATTTAGATTTGGGTTTGGCAAATGTTTTTTCTTCTCTGTACCAATTCCAGTCGGTAGGGGTAGTAGCTAAGAGAACCTTTTTGAGAAGGATTCTGAAGCTAAAGGCTTACTCAGGAGGGAAAAAAAGTGCCATGACCAATTAGTAATGTCAGCCCACAGGCCAGGAGCAGAGATGGTAACACTGTATGGTTGCTATATTTGACTAACATTATAAAAACCTTGCTAACCAATAAAGCTTAACATATTTGGCCATATAGTCTTCCCTAAGTTATGATTTTTACATCATTCTCAAAAATCACCAGGGAGGAAAGTTGGCCAGGTATTATTATTCACATTTCACAAAGGCGAACTCTAAAGCTTAGAAATCTTAGAAATCTTCAAAGCTTGAATTGATGAAATGATCACTATCAATAAACTAACATATGGCAGGAACCACACCAAAACTTATCTGTCTGGGCCATACATCCAAGGGTTTTTCTAACAGTCTGTGTAGTATAAGAGTAACTGGTTTTAAGGAGGGCACGAGATCTGATGAGCACTGGGTGTTACATGCAACTAATGAATCACTGAACGCTACGTCAAAAATTAATGATGTATTATATGTTGGCTAATAAAATTTAAATAAAATTTAAAAAGAATAACCTGTTGACGTCTTTTTAGAAGCAAAGAGAAGACATGAAAGCGACTCTTTAAAGATATTATAACTAGTTCTCCATAGGCTAAGGTGTGATAAGTAAGACTGCATCTAGCATTGAAAAGGAGATGTTAGAACATCACTGACCCATTCCTTTGTCTGCCTCTAAAGCCAATGCATTGTTTAATAGGGACACATCTAACTGAAGGCAGATAATTTGATTTGGTGCCTAAGGGCCTTGGCTAGCTAAGAAAAAGAAGAGATTATTGGTGTGAAAGAGAAATAATAATGCTAACCTCTCATGGGGATGCAACCATTGTAAACTACTTAGAAAACAAGATGTGGTATTAATGCTCAGGAATACTACTACCAAAGCTTGCTACATATTGCTATTCTGTATCAAGTTTCTCAGAATATTCATCAGACATGCATTGCCTGCCTGCCCATTTCTGTAAGACAGCATGTTAAAAAACCTAACCCATTACCACATCCATTTTCCCACACCTATTCCTGTTCTTGAATTCAGTGTTTCATCATTTTTCATGGCCTTAGCTTCACACCATACCCAATTATGAAAGAATTTTTGGTTCAGTCATCAACATTCCACAAAATGTCATTAAACCATAACCAGTTGCCCGTCTTTCTTTATGATCAGCTTCCTTTGTGGCTGTCCTACCTGAGCACAGTAGCCAGGCTATATGCCAATGGCTGTTCAAGAAACACCAATTAGACACTAACACCTCATAACTGTCTAGTCTTTTTATTTCTGCAAAACAGTCTCCAAGCTATTCTCTCATAAAAACTATATGAGAAAGACAAGGCTGGGCTCATCACTATAGGCCGTTGAGTCAACCAGCACATGAATAGTTTAAGTGACTTTCAGGTTCCTATTCATATGAAAGGAGGCTAAAATATTCAACTCCATGGTTAGGACAGATTAACAGAGTGTCTGATAAATCAAAGACCCTCAATAATATTAGCTGAATTAATGCCTGAAATAATGAAGAAATACGAAATGAAGAAATGACGAAGAAAATTGAAATTATGAAATAATGAAGAAATGAAAGCATGTATTGGAACTTTCAGCATAGTGCTCTTTGTACTTATGTGTTCATACTGATACCGTATTCTGTATCAGCACACAGTTCTAACCTGGTAACATACTATCTGGAGAAAGAATGCCAGAATAAGGTACATCCTGTTCCCACTTCTCCAAAACTCTCTGAGCTGGGTAGGAGAAGTGCCAACAATAAGCCCTGTTCCTATAGTATTGATGACCTTTATTCACAATCCCTCAAGGAAGAATGGGATTAGGAACTGACCATTACTATCAAAGAGCATTTATGGAAGGCAGACTACAGTAACAACTCACATTTGAAACTGTTTTGCCATTTGAAAAGCACTTTCCCATCCATGAGTGTGTTTGTTTCTTCCAATAATGCTCTGAAGAATGTATCATCATTATCCCACATCTTACAGATGAGGAAAATGAGCTGGAGGGAGGTTAAGTAACCTGCTCAGGATTATATAGCTCATAAATAGCAGATCTGGTCTACAAACAAAACCTACCAACTTTGAAACCAGAGTTCCTTCTACTGCACTGTATTGTCTTCCAAAAATACGAAAGTAAGGAGTATAGTTCAGTGGTAGAGCATTTGACTGCAAAAATACGAGACTCATCTCTGAGAAGATTTCCAGAAAAATGTAAAATTCTCCATCATCTCCATCACCTCTGCCAATACCTCCTTGAGCCCACATACAACCACCCACCCAGGTTTTCCCAGCTTTCAGAATAGGACCCCAACCCAGTAAGCACCTGATAAAACGAAGCTTATGAATTTGACCACATTCACTTTCAAAGCATGTGTTTGTAATTTAGAGGTCATCTGGTTAAGATCCTTTTTCTTTTATAATGCATTTTTAGATGACAATCTCTTCAAGTGTTACCTTCCAAAAGCCTATTGTCTGCCAAAATGCAAAATTATACAAAAATATGGCAGAATTTAGGGAATTTAGCAGGGAGAGCAATTAAAGTTACATGAAGGCAAGACAGAGAAATGGTAGGCTCCTGTTTGTGAATTACTAACTCAAAGGAATAAATTTTCCAGAAGCTCTCAAAATAAGAATTAGTTCATTCACTCATTCCTGCAAATATGAATGTTTAACTTTTTACTCGCATGCTTGCAAGATGCTGCAATATGGTAATGAATGAGAATGAATGGCTTCTAAAATTATTCAGTTAGTGTCTTCCTGCTTCCCACAAGTTCATTTATTTCATATGGCATTTTTTTTTCCTCCGCACTGAGACAAGGTAGGCTTCACCTTTCCCACTGCAGGTAAGAGAGATCAGCTCTACAGTGGTCATTTCATGCACTGGAGAATGCCGTTGCTTTAAACTTTGCCAGTATCTCTCTTTGTCTGTTGGTTTGAGTTTTAGTTCTGATCTGTTGTGTTTTGTTTTTTTGTTTTTTTTTTTTTTTTAAAGAAAGCTTGCTGATCAGCAAGTCCTGATATGCCTTTTTATTTATTTATTTTTGTCTTTTTATTTGTAACTCAAAGAATCTCAGACAACTGATAAAGATCAGATTAAGGATGGTAATTCCTCTCTCCCATCTCACCCTAAAGCTGACTGTGTTTACTTTACAAAGAAAGTTACTTGAGAGGGAGAAGAAAGAATGTGAGTTTTGAGAATCGTCACTAGAAAAGAGATTGAGGATTGGCTACTAACACAGAGAAGTGACTAGAAGCAAGAAGACCAGAAGAGTACCATATTTTTGAAGGAAATGTATTCCGAAAGAAAACGGACTACTTAGGACTTAAAGCAACTGTTGAGACCCCAGATTAGCAGATAATAGGTAATAAGTGATGGGCAGCCCTCAAGAAGAGCAAACTCCCCAAACCAACTTCAGATATGGTCATGGATAAAATGTTCAAAAGGGGGTCACCAACAACAGGGCACAAAGGAATTTTTTTTTTTTTTTTTTGCCCAGAGGCCTAATCAGGATCTCATCCAGAACTTTCCCACCCACTTCCCATAAGGATTCTTTACAAAGACTGCCCAGCAAGACTTCATCATTTTTGTTCCTCCTTTACAATGTATATTGGAGATGGAGGGTAGGTAGGGGTGTGTCAATGGGGTGAAAGGGCAGAAAATTTGTCCTTAGAGTTCATAGGTCACCAGATTACAGGGAGTGATACAAGGACCTCATGGATGGGACATGTGTGATCCGGAGTTCCTGCACATTGAGCTAGATGCACTGAAAGATGGATCTTTAAGTGGACTTCCATGAGCCAGGGACAAGTGTTCTCTAGAGAAGTGAAAGGATAGTTGATACCCAGAGGATCAGGTTGATTGAGAAACAATTCCATGCTCACCATTGTCTATTCCTTTCCTCGCTGTGCACACAGTGAGACTACATATTCCAGCCACCCTTGAAATGACACAGGGCCATGTTTTAAGTTCTCGTCAACAGAATAGACTGAGGGATAACTTTACCTGGCCTACCTTGTATCCTTTCCCCTCAACCTACCAACTAGAAGTTAAAGATTCTGAAGTACAAAAGATGACAAAACCACCAGATGAACGGAATCTGGATCCTAAAATCATCACATGGAAGACAGCCCACCAAACACTGGGGTGTGAAAGAAATTAACTTCTAGTGTGTTAAGCCACTAAGATTTTAGGGTGTCACCGTTTGGAAGTTTGTGACACTTAATAAAGCATACAACTTTATTTTGAATCCTGGGCAAAGGGTTTGAATTTTGTTTCTTTCTGTTTCCTGCAGCTCCTGGCATAGCTTCTAGCGCACCTTCTGCACAAACCAGGAGATGAAAAGAAATAGGTTTTCAATAAATATACGAAGAAACGAGTGAAGACAGCTACATCAGAATGTGAAGGATAGAATGAGAACATTTGCATCCCATCAATTCAACATTTGCTTTTCCCTCTACCTTTCATAACTAAATTAAATAAGGGAGACCCCTTAGTTATTTCATCTGCTCAAGTGGGTTAATACCCACTTCATAGAGATATTCTGAGAATAAAATGATATGATACAGATGCAAAGTACTGACCACAATTCTGAGCACAAAATGACATTTAATCATTAGTACACTGTTCTATTATGAACTGTGAACTCTCTATAAAGAGTTTTCTTAGATACAACAAGCCATGCCTCTGAGAACAGAGAGGAAATAGTTCTCTTGAAATTAAAACCTGTTTCTCATTCATGTTCTTATTACTCCAAAGACTCAAGCACAATCTTACACAGAGAGTTGCAGGTAAGAGTGAATTGCATTCTGTGGGAAGGGCAAGGAAGAGAAGAAATTACTTGAATTATTCTGGGTGGCTCAGTGGGTTAAACTCTGCCTTTGGCTCAGGTCATGATCTCACAGTCCTGGGATCAAGCCCCACATCAGGCTTTCTGCTCAGCGGGGAACCTACTTCCCCCTCTATCTCTGCCTGCCTCTCTGCCTACTCGTGATGTCTCTCTCTCTCTCTCTCTGTCAAATAAATAAATAAAATCTTCAAAAAAAAAAAAAGAAAGAAAGAAAGTCTAAAGTAAAAATGTAGATAATACTAATAAATATAAATAATTCTATTGATTTATTATTTCTGTGAAATAGTGTTATGGTTTTGAATCAACTTTAAGAAAATTTTTATGCTCATAGATATAAATTCACATTTTATTGTTAATTCTCAAGAAATTAGCATAAAATTGCAAAAAGTCAGAATATTGCTGTAATGAAATCTCTTTAAGATCCAGGATATAATAATAATCTGTGAAACAGTGTTCATTCAAACCTCAAATTATGGGGCACCTGGGTGGCTCAGTTGGTTAAGTGTCTGACTTTGGTTCAGGTCATGATCTCAGAGTCCTGGGATCTAGCCCCGCCTGGAGTCCAGCAGCATGGAGTTCCACATGGGCTCCATGTTCAACAGGAGTCTACTTGTTCCTCTGCCCCTCCCCCCACTCATGTGTTCTCTGGCATGCACTTTCTCCCTCTCTCAAATAAATGAAGTCTTAAATACATTAAGACTTAAATACAGACATACACACACACCTCAAATTCTTTGAGGACAACCCTACATAGACATTCACTCACTGAACATTTCCTACTTGGGAGTATTAGGACAGCATCTAAAAACCCAGCTCAGACGAGAAGAAGCCGGCTGGACGGCGAGCGTGGGTGAGAGCCAGAAACTAGTGGGAACCTGAGTCCTGTCCCTGTAGGAGGATTCTTCAGCCACTATGTCAACCGGCACAGATGTTTCTCTTTCTTCCTATGATGAAGATCAGGGATCTAAACTTATTCGAAAAGCTAAAGAGGCACCGTTTGTTCCCATTGGAATGGCCGGGTTTGCAGCAATTGTTGCATATGGATTATATAAATTGAAGAGCAGGGGAAATACTAAAATGTCTGTTCACTTGATCCACATGCGTGTGGCAGCCCAAGGCTTTGTTGTAGGAGCAATGACTCTTGGTATGGGGTATTCCATGTACAAGGAATTCTGGGCAAAGCCTAAACCTTAGAAGAAGAGAAGCTGTCTCAGTTTTGTTGGTGGTGTTTGCTTTAGTTAGGCATTTCATATTGAGTTTATATGTTTATGTTGAAAATAAATCATTTGAATGGGTCAGATAATATGGTAGTTTAAGTATTGGCTTCCTGTCTTGCAGGCTTGATTTGCCTGGTTACCAGACTACTAGTGACCAGTCAACTAGCTAGGTCATTCAGGGGAGTCACATTAGCACAAAAGAAGAAACATGTCACTTTTAAATGGACTGGACAGTGGTAAAATATGCTCCTCCTTAAACTCTTATGATCAAATCAGTTAGAAAGAGGACAGTGTGCCAGTCCTGAAGTACTCGTAGTTGCTGATTTGATTCTAGTATCAAAACATGCTTTTGATGTTATGTAGGAATCCCATTTAACTTTTTTCTGCCTATTTTGCAGATTGATTGGGTACTTCAGTTTTTAGGACTGGTTGGCTCTTAATCCTTTCAGAACAGTGCATGGAATATAGTAAGCTTCCCAACAACCTAAAATACGTTTATTTAAACTAAACCTAAAAAGCCGATAAAGAGCTGTTTAGAGTAATATTTATTTCAGAATCATAGTTGTAAACATGAGAATAACCTAACTGTGGATCCCAGTTTAGCTTTTTTTGTAACTGCAGAGTTATATTTATGCTGCTGTTGTATTAGAATAATTTCTAAATGTTGAAATGTGTATTTTAAGTACTAATGCAAAGGTTAAGTGACAAACACTTTTTTAAATGTATGAAGCTTGTTTATTTTCTCTGTAAGAATCATAAATGTTAACAAATTAAAAAAAAAAAAAATAAAATAAAAAAATAAAAACCCAGCTCAAACCCCATAAGGGAGAGACTCCCTTATGGGCATTTAAGTAGAGTTAAGTAACACATATAGAAATACTTGCTTTGTTTCTAATATTTTCATATAATTCATGTTAAAAATAATTTAGTTATGAAAGGTGGAGGGAAAATTAAGTTGTGTTGGCAGACTCTTGAAAATTCAGTCTCAAAACTTCAAAATAGAAATATATTACAATAGATCAGAAAATGCTATGTATGCTTAATGCTATGTATACTTAAGTGCTCATTTATTATCTATGGAATGGGATGAGAGTCAATGGAACAGATTCAAATAGTAGTACATGTCACCAAAGGGATTTAAATGTCACTGCTTTCAGCAAAAATTTCAACTCTGCAGCTCTCTATCATGAGGGACAGTGGAGACTTTCAATCTCAATCTCATTCTGTCCTCCTGCGTAAATGAATGATCTTTGGTGTCTCTGGATGTTGGGGATGGGTTGCCCAAGCATATTTCCAAACACTCCACATTCTTTGGAGAGAAGATATTATCACTTCTCAGTATAGAGCCTTATTATTAATTCAGTGAATCATGGGAGAACAGAGTTGTGGGTGGGCCTCATGTTTCTTGAGCAGCCACAGCAGTGATGAAGGGTGGAGGTCAGGCAGGGATCCAGGACCAGCAAGGCTGGGAAAGGTGGTGATGGAGAGATGATTCTGCCTTGGCTTATGTGAGGGTGTGTTGTCAAGAAAGTCTGGGCTACAAGGCTAAGTGCCAGCATTCCAGGTCTTTCTCTTGGCCCAACAAGGAGACAAGCACAGAGTTGATCAGAACTTGCTCTAGGAATGCACTGAGAACACTGATTCTGTCGTCTGAGAACTGACTGCCTAGGGCAGGTCATCAAGACAGGAGTTCACCTGGAAGCCGAGGGTGTGGACAGTCCTGGGAGCAGACAGCCTGGAGAGCTGAGGATCTGATTCACCAGCTGAACACTGGCACATACTACATATTTGGGCCAGCAGAGGCTGTATTTCAGAATGTCAACTGCTCGACAACTGGTAGGACTAAGCAGAATTATCAAAGTCACGAAGGATTAGCAAAAGTGACTCTACTAAGCAGAAAATATCAAAGAAGGAATCTGATCCTGGTGAAATGTTCTTTACCTTGTTCTGTGTTTCCCCTGGAAGCTGATCAGTCTCAGACTTACTCATTCACCCATTCATTCACTCACGCAGGCAATATTGAGCACCTATTATGTGCCTGCAGTAGTCCAGACAGTGGAGAAATGACAATAAAAACAAAACAAAAACGCAGGCACAGTTCTGTCCCAATAGAGCTTGTAGTCCACAGTTAGTGGAGAGATAAGCAGAGATGATTTTTTTGTAAAAGTAAAGAAAAAGATGCGGTTTGCAGAGAAAATAGAGAACAATAAAAAATAGAGGTCAACAGAATCGAAGAGTTGCCATTTTACTTAGGGTCAAATGTCTTCAGCCCTTTTTCTCTGCCTGAGGTTGTCCTCCAGAGCTAGGGGAGTATGCTCAGCCCATACACAGAGTTTCTATGTTAAGCGAAATAAGTCAACTATGACGTGCTTTCACTCGTATGTGGAATTTAAGAAACAAAAAGAGGATCATAGGAGAAAAGAGAGGAAAATAAAATAAGATGAAAACAAGGTGAAAGAGAGACAAAGCATGACAGACTCTTAACTACAGGAGACAAACTGAAGGTTGCTGGAGGGGAGGTAAGTAGGGGGTTGGGGTAACGGAGATGGGCATTAAGGGGGGCACTTGAAGTAAATAGCACTGCGTGTTATATGCAATGATGAATCACTGAACTCCACCTCTGAAACCAATAACACACTATATGTTAATTGACTGAATTTAAATAAAACAGAAATTTTTAAATATAATTAATTAAGTGGACAATAAAAGGAAGTACCAAGGACCAGAAATTGGGCACCCTGGGGCAACCCTTTACCAAAGAGAGATGCAATTGGATGAATCAATGCCTAGGCTTTCCACCCGTGCCCCAGTGGGGCAGCTCTGAGGCTCATTTACACAGATTCCTCCCCATTTGCACACTTTGATTTACTGGGTTTTCTTCTTTCTGGTGTTTCCACTTCCCAGATCTTTTCCAAACCCAGTTACTTGCCTTCCAGCTCTCTCCACACTACTTTCAGGGGGATAGGAATGAAAAGGTAATAGTGCCCAAAATAGAGGGAGTAGCTCAGGTGAGAAGTTGTCTGACTACTTAGAAATTGAATAAGTAATATGCATGTATTGTAGAAAAATAAAAAAAGAGAAAAAAGTTATCTGTAATTCCACATTTAGAAGTAGTACAGTTAGCCTTTTGATACATACTATTCCTAGCAGTTGAGTCTGCTTGGATATGTTTGTGCATGACTTTGTATAATTTTTACGGGAAAAGAATCATACTGAACAAGCTAGATTTTAGCTGATTTCTCACTTAATATATTACAACATAGTATTTTTCAGGAAGTTCAATGAATATACTTATTAATTCAAATACTTAAAGGTTACTCTACATAGCCTATTCTACTCTACATAGTGTTAACTTTAAACTAATACCCCACTGTCGAATATTTCATTTATTTCCAATTTCTCAATACTATTAACAACACTTCAGTGAACACCCTTGTACAAACATCTTTGAACATTTGTCTGATTATTTCTTTAGGATAAATTCTAAAATCGAGCCTCCTCTATGAAAGCATGTTTATGATCTTAAGTACTTTACATATTGCCAAACTCTACCACAAGCTTTTACTAATTACATTCCTATGAGAGTGTGTTTCTCTTTAATCAAGAGGAATATTCTAATGCACTTTTGGAGGGAGGTAAAGAGAGAGAAAGAGAGAGAGATTGATTCTAGAGTGCACTAAAATCCATCTGTGTTTCTATTAATTATTTAATTTTCATTTTATTTGATGTTTAATTTTTAGAACCTATCAGTTTCCTAGCATTTAATTACTTGAAAGATTCTAGGGTAATTTATGAACATTCTAAAACATTCTAAAACTATTTTTTAAAGCATCTTTATTCTTGGAAAACAAAACAAAAATATTACCTAACAAAACCTCTGCACCATTTTCTCATTGGAATCCATGTTCCCGGTTCCCTGTGTTCTTCGACAAAAGAAATAATACAGTTCTCAGAGGCATGAGGTAGGCCAAAGTGGCTTCCATAATTCTGAGCAACAACAAAAATTTTTCAGAAGAGTAATCTACTAAATACCATACCAACGCGTGCCTGGGTGGCTCAGTGGGTGAAAGCCTCTGCCTTCTGCTCAGGTCATGATCCCAGGGTCCTGGGATTGAGCCCCACATCCGGCTCTCTGCTCAGCGGGGGAGCCTGCTTCCTCCTCCTCTCTCTCTCTCTCTCTCTCTCTCTCTCTCTGCATGCCTCTCTGCCTGCTTGTGATCTCTGTCAAAAAAATAAATAAAATATTTTTTTAAAAAATACCATACCAACAATGCACAAATCCTGATCTCCAAAACAACAGCATTGCCTTTAGGTTTATTTTTGCTGTCACCTGGTTGTTTTAATTCACATTTCTATAAATACTAATGTATATAAAACATATATAAATTACATACGTATACACACACACACTTTGTTTTACTGTTTTATCTTTTGTTCCATTTTTTCCCCAACTTTGCTGAGAGATTATTGACATACAACATTGCAAAGGTTTAAGGTGTACAACATGATAATTTGATGTATTTGTGACATGATTCCTACAATAAGATTAGTTAACAAATCCATCTCTCCAAATAATTACGATTTTTACATGCATGGTGAGATTATTTAAGATCTACTCCCTTAAGAACTTCAAGTGTATAATATCATATTGTTAACTATAGTCACCATGCTGAATATTCATCTTACAACTGAAAGTTTGTACTCTTAACCAACATCTCCCCATCCCCAACCCCTGGAAACTTCTATTCTACTCTGTTTCTATGATTGTGGCCTTATTTTTTTCTTTTTATATTCCATATGTAAGTGAAATCACAGAGTTTTTTCTATTTCTGTGTCTGACTTATTTCACTTAGCATAATACCTTCAAGTTCAATCCATATTGTTGCAAATAGCAGGATTTCCTTCCTTTTATGGCTGAATAGTATTTCATTGTGTATGTATATATGTATATATACACACATATATATGCACATGTAAATACATATACATAATATATATATACATATATTTCTTTTATCCATTTATAGGTTGATGAATGCTTCCACATTTTCTCTAACCATTCATAAGTTGATGGACACAAAGGTTGTTTCCATGTCTTAACTATTGTAAATAATACTGCAGTGACCATGAGGGTAGAGAGGGTAGAGATATTTCTTTAAGATAGTGATTGCACTTCCTTCAGACATATATCTAGAAGTGGGATTACGGATCATATAGGAATTCTATTTTTAATATTTTGAGGAATGTCCATATTGTTTTCTCTAGTGGTTGCACCAATTTACATTTCCGCCAGCAGTGCAGTAATGTTCTTTTTTGTCTACATCCTCACCTACTCTTGTTATCTCTTACCTTTTTGATAATAACCATTTGGCAGGTGTGAAGTGACATCTCATTGTGCTTTTCATTTCCATGTCCCTGATGATTAGTGATGTTGAGGATCAGTTTGGGTCCTTGGCCCATATTTAACTGGATTGTTATTTTTTATTTTTATTTTTCAGGTTTTTATTTTAATGGATTATTTTTGTTTTATTTGTTATTCAGTTCTATGAGCTCCTTATATATTTTAGATATTAACTAATTATCTAACACATGTTTTGCAAATATTTTCTCCCATTCTGTGAGTTGCCTTTTTACCTTTCTGATTGCTTCTTTTCCTGTGCAAAAGCTTTTTAGTTTGATGTAGTCCAACTTGTTTATTTTCGTTTTTGTTCTTTGTACTTTTACTGTCATATTCAAGAAAATATTGCCAAGATCAATATTATGAGTTTTTTTCCTAAGTTTTCTTCCAGGATTTTTAGTTTCAAGTCTTATATTTAAGTCTTCAATCCACTCTGAGTTAATGTTTGTGATTAGTATAAACAAAAGCCCAATTTCATTCTTTTGCATATGACTATCCAATTTTCCCAATACCATTTACTGAAAAGACTATCTTTCTCCCACTATTTTTGGCTCCTTTATCAAATATAGTTGATTGTATGTGCATGGATTTATTTCTGGTCTGTCTATTCTATTGGTATATGTGTCTTGTTTCTATGCCAGTACCATACCCTTTTGATTACTATAGCTTTGTTGTATAGTTTGAAATCAGGAAGCATGATGACTTCACCTTTGTTCTTTTTTCTCAAGATTGCTATGGCTATTTGGGTTCTCTTGTGGTTCCATAAAAATAGGATTATTTTTTCCATTTCTGTTTAAAAATGCCATTGGAATTTTGATAGAGACTGCATTGAACTTATAGATTACTTTGGGTATTATGGACATTTTAACAATATTAATTCTTATCAATGAACACAGAATATCTTTTTTTGAGATTTTATTTATTTATTTGACAGAGAGAGACAGGGATAGAGGGAACACAAACAGGGGGAGTATGAGAGGGAGAAGTAGGCTTCCCGCTGAGCAGGGAGCCCAACACAGGACTCAATCCCAGGACCTGGGGATCATGACCTGAGCTAAAGGCAGCTGACTGAGTCATCCAGGCACCCAAACACAGAATATCTTTATATTTATTCGTGTCTGCAGTATCTTTCATCAATGTCTTATAGTTTCAAGTGTACAAATCTTTTATCTCTTCAGTTAAACTTATTCCTAAGTATTTTATTGTTTCTGATGCTATTGTAAACAGAATTGTCTTTATTTCTCTTTCAGATAACTTGTTGTTAGTGTATAAAAATGCAGCTTATTTTCACATGTTGATTTTGTGTCCTACAACCTCACTAAATTTGTTCCCAACTATTTTATTGCTGCTTATTTTCCCTTGAGTTCTGTTAATATTTACTTTAAATGTTTAGCTGTTCCAATGTTGTGTGCATATACATTTATAATTATTATATCTTTTTGGTGAATTGACACCTTTATCAATATACAGTAACCTTCCTTGTTTCTTGCAACTAATTTTTCTAAAAGTCTATTTTATCTAACATAAGTATAACTGCTCCTACTCTCTTTTGGTTACCATTTGCATGAAATATCTTTTCCCAAGTTCATTTTCAACTTACCCTAAGTTTCACTAAGCTAAAGTCAGTCTCTTGTAGACAGCATATTATTACACCTTGGTGGTTTTTCTCTATACATTTTTCCCCTATACATTAAGCTACTCTGTGTCTTTTAATTAGGCAATCTTGTCCATTTACATTTAAAGTAGTTATTGATAGGTAAGGCCTTACTATTGTCATTGCATTCATTGTTTTCTATTTTTTGAGATACATTGTTCTTTCTTCCTCTCTTATTGTCTTATTTTGTAGTTTATTTTTGTGATATCATCCTACTTAATTCCTTTGTCTTTATCTTTTGTGTATCTGCTTTAGACCCAAAGCCAAACAGGTTTGTAACTAAATCCTCAGGGTTACAGAGCTGTTTTCTATGTCTGTAGCCAAGACCATAGTCAATGAGTCAGCTGCCTGGTTGCAAGCCTGCCTTCTAAAAACAGCTCTCCTTAGTCTTGGACGACACTGGAATTTCACAATCTTCTTCCTGGATCCCAAGTTCCCAGGAAGGTACTTTGTCCATGGATAAATGCCAAATTATTGCTGCTGGGGGAAGACTACACATAAGGAGCATATTATTCAGCCATGTTTTTAATGTCATGGGTGCCTTTGTTTTATTTTCTTTATTTAAGTAGCTTCCTCTTTTCTTATATATTTAAAAGAGTTTTTTCATAATAAAGTTAACTCTTTTGTAGTGAGAAAAAAATGTAAATAAACACGGTATCTGAAAAATTATGAAACTGAATAAGGCAGATATTTTGCATATAGCTATTATTATTTCCCTTAACTTCTATTCCCACACACACAAAAATTCATTACTTATGGTTAAAGCAATTGTCCTTCTAATCTCCAAATGGTTCTCCTTTTGGTGTTACATTGAGAAAAGACTTTTTTATCTTGAATTTTCTTTTAGTTTGCTAATGGATTCATTTATTAACATTTGAATTTCTAATCTACCTGAAATTTATGTTTATAAAAAATCTAATGTTTAAAGTTTTATCAGTATTTTCAATGTCATGTACTGAATAATGTCAATAATAATAATAGCTTATTTTTCTCCCCAGCAGTTACAATGTGCCAGATATTGTTCTAAATACATTTATCGCATTAACCAATCCCTCTGGTTTCATCTGATTTGAGAGTCTACTTTTACCATCAAGTAAGTTATTTTATGTCTTGGGTCTATTTCTTCTCTGGAATTTGATCTCTAAAGCACATGTTACACAGGCAGCTAGAAAGGGCTTACCTCCTCTGATCTCAACAGGGTGAGAGATCTATGCAGGGAAGGATGCAGTTTAAAGCTCTTTGAGGCCACTTTTTTTTCACTCTCTACTGTGTATCTTTTATTTGTGTTCATAATTGACAAGGTGTCGTGTTTGATTTATTTTAGTTTGGTTATTTTCTCTCCCTATGAAAGTGATACATATTTCTAAGGGAGATACAGAAAACCTCACAAACTAAAAGACAGCTATCATTCCACCACTATCAGTAGTCTGGAATAGCTGGTTGGGAAAGGGGTTTGATTTGTATACTTATGATTATACCATATATATGATTTTAATTTTTTGTATAATATTATAATGCCAATATTTTATCTGGTAACATAGAAGTTTTAAGATTTATGCTATTCTTCTAATAGAAATAATATTATTTTAATTTAAATAATTTAACTCTTACCCTAATGTATATCTTGTTTATTACCTTTCTTTTTGTAGCTATGTAATGCTGTTGTGAACATCTTTGTGTGTAAAGTTTTTCCGTGTTTAAAATTGTCTTCCCAGCAAGTTTCCAGAAGTGACTGTATAGGGCCAAAATCCATCAACATCTTGAGAATGCATACTATTAAATTGCTCTCGCAAGCACTATACCAATGTGCACACTAACAATGTATGACTCTGTCACAAAGTTATGTTACTATTACATATGATCATTTTGGCTTCAGATGATCTCACTTGTGTTCTACACCCATCAAGTTACAGCCTCTCTAGTTTTGGGTTGCAAAAACCACCCCCAATTTCAGCCATTTATTTCACAAATTCAGTGACTCTGTCCTGACTATATTTATAAATTCCTGATTTGCTGTTTAAATGAACATTTTGTATCTGTAGTTACAATGGTTTCTGTCATAAATCCAAGAATGATCTGCACTGGAGTTCCAGTCACACAAGCATGACTCCAGAGTAATGGATCCAAAAGCTGTCAGGTCTTACCAGTCATACCGGGGGAAGATTGTCTTGTCTCCCAGGATTTTGGAAACAACATTTGGAAGGTGAAGGCAAGCCTGCAAGATTGGGCTGCATTTCATAAGAGGGTACTATTTTTGGAGGAGGAAAAAAAAAAAAAGCAAAATCCTGGACAGAAGGACAGTACTGCACTCAAAGGAAAAGCCATGACTATGGATTCAGGCCAATATGGGAGAAAGAGAAACAGGAAGCTGGCAATAGCAATGCTGGAACCAGGAGTTGAGGTGCTAACTTCTACATTCGTCTGGCAACACAGAGTCTTCCACTGGGTCCTGAGAAGACTTCATTTAAAATCTCATCAGCTGAAGTCATTAATGCATTTCTTTCTTCTACCATATTTACTTTGGAAACATAAATAGGACTGAGCCTACAACTGAGCCTACAGATGAGAGTCAGCTGTGAAGAGCTAGAGGCAGCCTCAGAAGAAAATAGGAGAGAGATGGCAGAACCCTCTGTTTGCAACTGAATATAGGGCATCACCCTCAAGATGCCCCCAGCACATCTCTACACATTGGAAATGATCCTTACTAGAGAGTCTAAGCCCAGGTTCCCACTAAATATTTCAGTGGTCTCGTACAAACTGCTTAACACTGACAAATTTTCTCAAGTGTTGAGGGAAAAGATACAATGTGAAAATAAATCATTATACTTTCACAGAATGGAATACTGTTCTGCAACTGTGAAAACGAATGGACCATACATACCTATCAAAACAATATAATATCAAAAGAAAATCGTAACAGAATACTGTTGATGAATCTAAGGAATATAAAATTTAGTGAAAAAGAAGTTTCAGATCACATTTAAGAATCCATTTAAGAATCACACTTTTTTAAAATGAAATTCAGTTACAGATAAAATGAAACAATATATTCAAAACAATATGTACTCATAGATACATACACACACATAGAGAGTAAAGCTATATTTCAAAAGGGAGGAAATTATAACATAAAATTCAAAATAAGCACCACCTCTGGTGGGGGGACAGTGTGTGTGAGGGAGCGAGGGGCCGACACAGGCAGATGACAGATTTTGATAATGTTCTAGTTATCAGTTTGATAATCAGTTTGATAATGTATCTAGTTATCAGGTTGGATAGTAGATTTATGGTGGTAATTATAATTCAGTTAACAAGTAAATACACAAATAAATATGCCTAATACTAATACTATCCTACTATTTTTTATTTATTCATTCACTAAGCATTTCATGGATTTTTGCCATGTGCCAGAGATACAGAAGGAAACAAAACAAAACACATTCCTTGGGAAACTGATAAATAACAAAAAGATGTATTACAAAATGTCAGTTGTGCCAACTCTTTTTTAAGATTTTATTTATTTTACAGAAAGAGATACAGCAAGAGAGGGAACACAAGCAGGGGGAGTGGGAGAGGAAGAAGCAGGCTTCCCATCTAACAGGAAGTCCAACATGGGACTTGATCGCAGGACACCGGGATCATGACCTGAGCTGAAAGCAGACACTTAATGACTGAGCTACCCAGGCGCCCCAGTTGTGCCTGCTCTTATGAAGCAAAATAAAGCAAGACAGTGGGCCAGAGAGGGCCAAGACGGGTATCTCAGGTAGGGTAATCAGGGAAGGCATCCCTGAGGAGGTGGCTTAATTTAAGGAGAGACCTTAATAATCTGAGGGAGTGAGCCATGTGAAGGTCTGAGGAAGTGTGCTCTGGGCAGAGGAAACATCAAGGGGGAAAGCTCTCAGCCAGAGATGTGCTAGTTATCCTTAAAGAACATCGAAAGGCAATGTTGGTGGGATGAACAAAAATGATAGCAATTAAAAGAGGACCTAGGGCCCAATCAGGAAGCCCTCTCTAGGCTGTGGTGAAGACTTTGCCTCTTACTTTAGCTGTAATAGGAAGCCACTGGAAGGCTTTGAGCAGGGAACTGACAAAAACTGCTTAATTTTTCAAAAGGATCTTCCTGTCTACTATGTGGTGAACAGACTGCTGAGGGTCAAAATTGAGCAGACCAAATCTCTTCACATACTACTGTAGGCATTTCTCTTCCAATCCTGACATACTAATGGCCAGATCTCAATATAAAATTGCTTCTATATATGTATAAACTAGTATTTCTCTCTCTCTCTCTCTCTCTCTCTCTCTATATATATATATATATATATATATATATGGACATTTATAAGCATACTTATATGTATTTTATACATATAAAATACATATATTATACCTGAAATAGATAATGTGTTAAAAATATGGAAGCTGATGAAATGCATAAACTATTTAGCGTACATATATGTGTGTCATAGACTTCTAGTGTCAATAGGATTGAATAATACTTTATTCTACAGAGCTATTGCCACATGAAAATATTTGATAAATGGGAGGTATGAACTGGTGAAATTAACACATTTGTGAAATAGCAATTCTTTTATTGACTAAGAGCTTCCACGTGAGGTTCATTCTCTTGGCTAATCAAATACACCAACTTTGTGACTAGGCATGCAGACAAAAACACAAGTCATAGGTAGGCTAATATTTTTTCTCTGTGGTGGACAGATCTATTTTGAGCCATGAAATGACTCTAAGCCCTATGTCACCCATGTTTTTCTCTTGGGTTTTACCTTACTTTGGCAAGAATGAATTTAAGGATGTGGGACACAAGCCCTGCAAACTAGGAAAGTCTCTGGATTTACAGATTATCCTTAAAAATCACTGTATCGCAGTATTATACAAATCTACAAATCATTTCTTTTTTTAAAGTCTTATTTATTTAAGTAATCTCTACACCCAATATGGGACTCAAACTTAAGACCCCAAGATCCAGAGTCACATGCTCTTCCGACTGAGGCAGCCAGATGTCCCTACAAATTATTTCTAAAGCCTAATTCTTCAGGTTTTTTTTCCCTCAGTGTGAAAAGTCTCATAAGCAATTCAGGTGTTACACTATCTTCCAGCACATATTCCCATATGTCAAGAATGTTCTACCTTATCATCTTTCTACACACTCCTTGGGATAACCCACCCAATTCTCTGCTGGGATCCTATATTTTAGAATCCAGATAAAGGCATTTTGTAGACCTTCTATCCTGAGCTAAGCCAAAGACTTCTTAAACCCAGGGAACTGTTGGTCACCCTTCTCTCCAACACCTCAGAATTAGTCACCTATGCTATACAACCTCACATTTAATTACATAATATTGCTCTCTCTTGCATTGGGTAAAAGTTTGAGCCCAGTTTGATGCTGAATTTCTACATATTTTCTATAATTTTCTGTATCTTATCAGGTTCTTAGTTAAGTGCTAATTACATATAAGTTAATAAAGCATGCAAATCAGAACAGCAACAACAAGAATATACATATGTGAGATTATATATATTAATATTAATTATATCTATACATATATATTCAATTAAATGAATATACTATCTGCCTGCTTTGGAAATCGTAGAATCCATAAAAACACAATGATTGCTACCTATATTAATATTAAATAGGGATAAATACTAGACAAATACACAAGCTACTACTAATAATTCATTCTAATTTACCAAATGTCAGCAAAGTGGGTTGGGCCCCCAAGTCAGCAGTCAGGAATATTTCTGGCATTTGGGAGGTTGGGCTCTGCATTGCTGGGATAGTGGAGAAGTCATACTGACCTGAGCCACAGGAAGCCCTCCAGAAGACCTGTCCTCTGGGCTCTGCGGAGCCTCCTCCAGGGAAGGATTGCTTCCTTCTTACAGGAAAACCTTACACTTTGGCGGGATTTGGCTGTGCGTCTTCTTCTTAAGCTGTGAATGTTCATTATTTCTATTTATACCTGAGCCTATATTTATAGATAATCTATTGAGGGAGGAAATATGGCTCAGGTGAGTGGGAGTGACAGGGCTGTATTTAATGGCTACAGCAAATAACCTTCTAACGGCCGAAAGAGTGTCATATCTCACAGTTATGATGTCTTCAAAAGGTGATATTTCTGGCTGTGTCATCATAGCTGTGAAAAGCATTTTCTCAGCATCTAAAAAAATGGGAAGACTGTGGTTTGATGGAGGTACACTCTAGACGTGTTGGCATTAATCACAACACCCTAGCCTCAACTTTCATCTACTTTTAAGGAGAGGCATTTGGGGCTAGGGGAGGGGTGGGTGGAGAAGATACGGACTTCCCAGGTTTCGAGGTGGATAATTCATGGCAATGCAACCAAGATGAGGCCCTGCTTTGAGAAGACAGCTTAGCAGAGCTGATTTTCTGTGATGGTCCCACTCCCTTCCCCATAGCTCTGTTCCTTCTATGGCTTTAACCCATAGTTAAAGCCACCAGCAAAGCCTGGGGTTCCTAGTCTATCACCCCATCTCACCTGCCAAACCTATTAAAGTACTTCGTGTTTCCAATCTACCTGTAAATGTGAACTGAGTTCTTCCCAATGTACTTCGAATGATGTTGGATGTTATAAGGGCACAGGAATTATAACACAGAGCACGGATCCCTTCCCTCAGGTAATTCCCTGGAAACACAAATTATATAGAAGCACATACTGTACTGACTCTGTAAAGTTGCACGAAGATATCCACTGCATAATGTAGCTATGAATTTATTTTCTCTGTTTTTTTAGAAAGGGTTCACTCGTGGAGTTGTAGTATAGTACAAGAATTACTTAGGACTACAGGTTCACCTTGCCACCTCCACCAGTGTTGTTCCTGAAAATGTATCTTTTTCCTTTCCACCTGGCTACCCTCTAGACCTGATTCAATCATACCTCCTTCATAGATCTAGTGCATGTCACCCCCTGCCTCCCTTAACACTTTGAGAGTTGTACTGTTCTGCTATACTCTATTCCCAAATCTTTGATCCAGAATTTTTGCACTATATTGGTAATATAAATGCATACTTTTGACCAATCGTTTCATGTAGTTTATCCCTGAAAACCTATAGGAAGAGAAAGGTACTGTATATGTTTTTCACTTTGTGGTATTTAGTCCAGATTAGGTACAGTTAAAACCTCTTGGCATTTAAATTTGACTTCTAGTGGGAACCTTAAATTTCCTGCTTTTTTAACCACACTCTGAACCTAATTAACCATCCCACTGTAATAACTATTATTATGTATCAATATAGACAAACTTTTATTATCCCCATGTATCACAAACAAGAAACTGAGGTTTAGCAAGTTTACTTACCTAAAGCCACTTATAGCTCATGGGAATGTGTTCTTTCAGTGCACCATTTTTTTCCTCATGAATATATAAAATAAGGGGATAAGGAAAAGAATGTGGGTGACCACACACTGTTAATTTCCAAAATAGCAACTCAGTATATTAATTACAGAGAAAAGTTCTCAACCACAGGAAAAGGTAGACTTTAGGAAAATGTCCAACACATAAAACACACTCAATAAATGGTATGTATTATTATTATAATATCTATTTTTCAATTACTATTAGCAATGATTGGGTCTCAGATAAACCTCATTGGCAATGATATTGTCACTGTGCAGAGTTATATTTACTAGTATTATTATATCAGAATCATCCGGGAAGCTATTTTGCCCTCTAAACTCACAAAACTTGCTTTCAAGGTTATATTCAAATAAATTGGGGTGAGGGAAAAAGCATAGAGATGCACAAAAACACTTTGAATAATTCCCCAGATAATTCTGGTGCATCTCCCCTGCCCATCTCCTACTAACCCTTCACACACGTACACACACACACACACACACACACGTAACCCTCCTACCACTGACTCAAGGAACCCAGAGAATTTGATCAGTACTCTATTCCTGAAGTACAATTTGATTAATAAGCATGAATTTATTCTTTGTTACTTTGTTCATATGATGGTGATAAAAGTGACTTGTCACATTCCATCATCAACACACTCTTTGGATCTGGTCCTACAATTTCTCTGGTTAGCGGCCACAGCAGTGACATTACTGTTTGCAGAGTGACTGGGGGCCTCCACATAATAAAGGAGGAATGTTGACCCAAACGAACATAGCCACATATGTCATCCACAAAATATGTGATGCAGAGTGTCCACTGGCAGTTTGATTGCTGCTTGTTTGGAAAATGTGGCAGGATTTCTTGCGGTTCTGTTGCTGAGGAGAGCATGTGAGTGTTAGCACATGTGTTATCCCAAGTGAGTGTTAGCGAAGTTTTGGGGGCAAGTCTCCCCATCATGCCTGTGTCTCTATAAACAGAAGCTCAAAAGGAATTAAGATCTCTGTTTCATGGCTCTAAAAGTGGGTATCATTTACCAAGTTACACACACAACAGCTGTGAAGGTTTTCCCCTTAAAGGAATTTTGAACTTGCAAAAGTCATTGTTCAGATCTTGGATTTCCCCAAATCTAAGCAAGTAGGAATAACTCAAGTTATTAACTCAAGTTATAACTCAAGTGGAAAATATTACAGGCTATGCTCTATGCATGCATAAGCCTTAAATCAAAGGCAGGACAGGTAACTTGGTTCTATTTGTTTACTGGAATTTCCATGAGCGCATAAGAACAATATCCCATTTATTATGCAGCTTTCTTGTTTCGAATTATGTTTAAATGCTTTTATTCATCTCACCACAGACTTGTCCGTCAGAGTTTCTATTTCTAGTGAGCCTTTAGGTACTGCATAAAGGGAAGATTTAACTATTTGTGAAAAAATGCAGGGAACCAACAATTCAGGAGAGTTATCTATACAAGTAAGTATTTAAGCATCAACATGTATTTTTATTTTAACCCTTCTTGAAAGTCTTTATTCTTGCCAACCCTTTCAAACCTATTGGATAAGTACCTGCTACAGACCTGGCAAGAAGAAGCAAGGTCTTCACAACTTATTAGGGTATGTAGATGTGTTCTTAAATAAAAAGCTCTCAACTGCTGTGCTCTGAGGTTCTTGTGTTTGGTTCAGTTTATACAGCTCTTATCTCAGACCATGATCTGTCACTTTCCCCGGGCAGCATATCTGACTATGTCAGTCCCTTCTCTATTTCTACTCTTACCACTCCCGTGAAATCCAAGCCAAACTGACTCTATAGTGGGCGTTCAAAGGGGTTCTTCTAAAAGGCAAATGCTCAAATGTGCAATTTAGATACTGGTGGAATCTATTTGGCTACTGAGAACCATTGTTTGCTTCTTTCTGATTCTACATTCTGTGTTCTGATGGTGAGTGAGATTAAAGGCACTGAAATCCCAGAGAGATGTTACTGACCTCTCTAGACTCCCTTTATTTTGCAAATACCTACTGGCTTTATGGAATTTCCACAATGACAAGACAGAAATTATCTAATAATAGCTACCATCCATGCCATGTCCACCAGCGCTAGATCTTTAACCTGAATGATTCCCCTGGATTCTCACTACTATGACTAGCGATGTTACTATGACAATCTTAAGAGAAGTGAGTGAAGTTTTAAAAACAAAGGTATTCATCCAAGAACACAGAACTTGTTAGTGGCAAAAACGAGATGTGAACTTAAATGTGGTTTGTTTCTAAGGCCTGCGTTATTTCCATTAACCTTGCTGCAGATAGTCAGTAATTGAAAACATTAAACTGTGGCTAGATTATGCCAGGATTGTATTTTCCTGTTTCTTTGCCAAATTTGTTCTAAATATTATGCTTTTAGAATATGTGGTGACCAGCCATGCTATATGTTTTTTCTTTAAGTGCCAAATGAAGTCATTACCCAGAATGTACCGAAAATATCCATAATACAGAATTTATTCTCATCAGGAAATAGAATAAAATGGCACAGGTTACTGAGGGGAATTTACAGTTCTCTTCCTCTCTCGCTCTATCAATCTCTCTCTGGGTTGTTTTGTTTTTAAATTTATTTGTGAATAGGTAATGAATTCACATGGTTCAAAAAACAAAAATTATTTTAAGAAACTATATAGAATCAGAAGTCTCACTGCCTTTCTTATTCTTCTTTGGTCCGATCTCCACCCCTACCCCCCACCAGAGGCCACTGACAAGCTTATATATCTTCCAGTCTTTAATTGGGTCTCTATAAGTATTTCATTTCTGAAAGTTAGCATAATATTCATTCTTTGTTTTTTTCAGCTAATGAACACCTTTCCATATTTCTACATAGGGAGGGCCCTCATTCTTCTCTATTTTCAGTGTATTCTATTGTATGATTATACCACTGTTCATTCACACAGTCTCCCACTGATGGACCTTTAGGGTTCTTTCCATTTGTTTATTCTTACAAGCAGTGCCGAAATGAATAACTCTGAACAAAAGTCATTTTGCACTTGTGCAAGCTTTAGGATCCATTCTTAGAAATGAAAATCTGGATCAAAAAGGGCAAACATGGGTTATTTTCGATATCTTCAACTTGCTCTCCAAAAAGTTTGTGTTCATTTCTTCTTCCTCTGTGAAAGATAGTGACTGTTTTTCCTTGCAATAGAATATAATATTAAACTTTTGGATTTTTGCCAATCTGATATGTGAAAAAATAACATCTCCGTGACATTTGCATTTCACTTATCATGAGGGATGTAAAAAATATTTTCATATATGTAAAAGATTTTTACATTTCTTTAACTGCGAACTGTGTGCTCATTTGCTTTGACCATTTTCCTATCAGGTTATTGGTCTACAGTGGGTTGCCTGGTGCTTTTTCCTAATCTGTTATTTGTCTTATGACTTTGCATGTGTAGGATTTTGTTTTGCTTTATTTTTGTTGTGTAGAGAACTCCCCCCCGCCCTTTTTTTTAACATAGTACAAAAAGATTATCAAGCCTCTCTTCATGGTTTCTGAATTTTGAGTCATAAGTTAGATGGGTTATTTTGGCACTTTAGACTGGGCTCTGGATTTGATGATTTCTAAGTTTGTGGTGTAGCATAAAGCATACTATAATAGGACATAGAAGGCTCAGGCACTAGGCCTACCTTGACATTCCTCACTGGGCCAATGTTGTCAAGCTAAGCAATCTCCTTGGGTACCAAGCTACAGAATCAACTGACAACCACCCTCTTGTTTTTTGAATGTGTAAGCAGTTTATTTGAGAAACAGAAATGGCTTCATAGTTGAATAGTCAAGTTGATTCCTATTCATTGATTAAGAACAAATAAGCCTAAGCAATTTAATTGTGCGTCAGTGTATGGTGTACACCCATACACTCAGTGGGTGTACACCATACACTGGGTGGCTTAAACAACAGAAATTTATTTTCTCACAGTTCTGGAGCTAGAAAGTCCAAGACCAAAGTGCCAGACAATTTGGCTCCTGGTGAGAGTTCTCTGCTTAACTTGAAGATGGCTCCCTTCTTAACGTGATCTCCGGCAAAAGAAGGAAGAGAGAGAGATCTCTCTTCCTCTTCTTATAAGGCCACCAATCTTACAGATTAGGGCCCTATACTTATGACCTCATTTAACCTTAGTTACCTCCTAAAAGACCTATCTTCAAAAAACAGTCCCATCAAGGGTTAGGGCTTCAAGGTATGAAGACTGGGGTACACAGTCCAGTTCATAGCAAACTGGATAAACAAATAACTCACTTTGCAATGCAGAAGCAAAATTTCTTTTGCTATGAGCCAAACACTGGTAAATCAGTTCTCCCAAGAACATCGGAATGGAAGTACCAGCACATAAGCACCAAGATGGGAATCATAAGGCCCTCTCTTAATTAACTTTTGCTTCATTTTTGTTTGGTTTCTTGAGCTGGTATATAAATGAGTAGGATGGAGAGTGGAGAATGTGTTCCCAAGAAAAGCAGCTTTAAGAGAATCTGACTAAAGCTTTGCCATGAACAGTGCTATCAGACCTGATGCCATGCACCTGCTCAGCTCTGCTCCAGGCAAAGATGCTGGAGGAGGCTGGCCCATCACCACTTCAGACTTTCTCCCTCCCCGGAAGCAGCTCACCTCCCAGCAGTCCCCAGTTCCAGAGACTCAGCTTTCAATCCATGTGACGGGCAGAAGAGCTAAATCTACAAGTACAGTAAAAATATTATGAGTCCTTCCATTGGCAAAATACAAATATAAAAATGTAACAACATACCCTTCATCCACTAATTTTATAATTCTTTTGAGACAAGCTGTAAAATTTTTTCGCCTGGTTTTATTTCTCTTTCTTTATATACACACATAATGTTTCCCATTGTATTCTTTATGTTTACAGATAGTCTCTTTGCTCCATTACTTTCCTAAATCAGATGGAAATCACTTGCAATGTTTCCAGGGCTAAACAAGAGTAAAAATGGGGAAAAGTGGCAAATTGTGCACCAGGGATGGCCCTTCGGCAGGCTGTTTTTACATGGTAGCCAGCTCTCTCCTTCTGAGGCTTGGTTGATCTGATTGATGTGAACTGATCTGATTAGATGGTGCAATGGCCAGTCGGTTGATAACTAGTTCATCAACATATATCACACTGTAATGTTCACAACCTAATTTGATCCTGACAGTTAACTGAGTAATTAAGTAGGTATTTTCACCCTCCCTTTTTTGGTAACTGTGGATGGGAGAGGTCTAGATATTTTGTATCCAAGGTAGAATTCCAGTTCATGTCTTGGGCCCCCTATCTTAATTGATTATTTTGGCTTCAGCTGTCTAGATTCAGCCTGAAGCTGGCTATAATAACATGGTTGACCAAATTATGTTCAGTCAAAAACTCATGGCCTCTGGCAGTTGCTGCAGAACAAGGAGCTTTGGGTCCAAGTAGATAGCTACACTAGTCATCTGCTCATGCGTATTTATTATCAGAATGATCTGATCAAGGTGGTCCGACAACATGTGTTTATATAGAACAAAAAGATAGTGAGGACCTGAATCAGTTAATGCTAGATTTCTGGTTGAGGTTCATACCTGCACTGAATCACTAAAACTTGGCCAAGGCTCTACTTCAATCTGTTGATGCTGGGATACTCTCCCAAGACACAAGAATGTTCTACAGTCTCTTAAATAACCAGGATTATGTTAGGGATGATGCTAAAGAAGGTGAAATAAAGGTGTCATGCTAAAGTGGGGGCATCTCAAGGAGTGAAAAGCGGGCCTAACGGGTGAAAGTGGAATGACACACATACATGTGTCACAGAGGCAAATAAAGGTGACACTAATATAAGGAAACCATGAAGAAGGCAGTAAAGCCTACAAATGATGGAACCGTACCTATGTCACTCTGTTCCTCCTCTCAACAAAAAGGTCAAGCATGGAATCATAGAAATTCAACCTTCAAAACTCCCATAGAGTGTAGTTACGATCTTTCTCATGATATTTGTCACACTATATATTTTTAGAGAATTTGAAACATACGAAGAAGAATGGAGCGTTTGTCCATATTCCTACAATCCATAATTAATCACCTATTTGGTATCTGGAGGGTCCTTTCTCCTAGGAACCAATTGGCTTATGCTGATCTTATCTTTTCTTTCTATAGGGCCCTCTGCAGAGACTCACTTGGGACCCAACTTCAAAACCCTCTCTCCCTTTAGAGAGAGGGAAAGAAGACATCTAACCATGCCAGCCTTATATCCTGCTCCTTCCCCTCAATGCTTGACATCCAGATTTCCAAACATACAGACAGCTAATCTGATAACCCCTCTGTGCCAATTAATATGCTGATTAATGATGCTACTGTGCAAATGGTCCCCTCCTTTAGTCTCTCCCGTGTGATCTATACATATCAACTGTGATATGCGTTCTGCAGAATCTGATACTTGACTCAAATAAGAATATAGGTCACTGTATAGGTCAGGAGGGAATTCTCAGGGTGAGGCGCAGAGCAGGCAATCACTTGTTGCAGCTAACACTGAATCAGCTAGTTGGCCAGAGAGTGACAAGCAGAGATTAAAGAGCCCTGAGACCCAACCCAAACTACCTATAGAGAGGGTCTGAGTAGTGCTGGGTTTAAGGTGCTTAGGAGCTGGGAGGCAAGCATTAATCAAGTTATGGAAATAGCACAACAGCTCTGGCCTTCTCTGAGCTTCACTTTTTTTGTAAGGAGGAAATGGTAACAGCTAAATTGGGTCAGATTTGCTGCAGTGGCTTGAACAAAATAACAAAGGCAAAAGCTTGCTGTGCAAAGAATTATAGGACACATGAAACCTCATGAGACCATCTACTCCATTCCTCGCCAAGCCAAGGCTTAGATGTGCCCAGAGAGACGTCTGCCTTTGCCACAATGCTAGGTTTGAAGATGATGGTCTTGAATTTTCCAGCCTCAGAACTGTGGTGAAAACTCCTGACATCATCACTGATGCTTCTGTATGTTCCTGGCTGGTAAGGTGGTGGTAGAATAAAAGGACAGCTCTACACCTGCTCCAGATGACTTCTGGTTGAGATTTGGACATTGCAACCAGGTTGGAAATGAACAATATACTAGACATGTTTTTGCCTAGACTTTAATATTTAAATTTCATAAGTATGATGAAGGCAGATATTAGTTACAGAAAGAAAACTGAATCTTAAAAATGTTAAATAGTAGCCCTGTGGTCATGCAACTAGTAAAGGATCAGAGACAAAAATTGAAATCTGGACCTACACAGCCCCAAAGAACTTTCTATTACACCAAGTTATCACTGAGATGCAAATGCATCTGGGAAATTCACAGATGTTTTTCTTTAGGTCAATCTCTATAAAGATCATATTATGCATATGATATTCACCCAAAGCCTAAAGACAACACATGGGCGGAATGGCAATTCATCATTGCCTTCAATAATCCCATCCACTCTCAGAATATCTCCCACCTTTTATTTTTTTCACTCTTTAAAATATCTGTGAGTTTAGGGGTGCCTGGGTGGCCCAATGTGTTAAGTGTCTGCCTTTGGCTCAGGTCATGATCTCAGTGCCCTGTTGAGGACCCAGTCAGGATCCTTGCTCTGTGGGGAGTCTGTTTCTCTCTCTCCCTCTGACCTTCCCCCCACTCCTATGCATGCTCTTTCTCTCTCTCTCTCTCTCAAATAAATAAATAAAATCTTTTTCAAAAAAGCAAAAAACATTTGTGAGTTTAAAGCACAAAACATAAACATTAAAGGTGGCTCAAAACACACCCCTAGTTCCCTCATCACAACGAATAACTACTAAGCCTCCACCCAAAACTTTTCAGTTTTTTGTTAAATGACAAACCCATGTCAGCCAGGGGTCTCCAGAGGCATTTCTCTGCCCTATTCAGAACTAACACTGGATCACTTCCAATAATTGTTTCTCTTCCTACCGTTGATGAAAATCAATGTGTTTCCTGAACGGTGAGGCCACATGCCTTAGTTTTATCTGAATCCAGTTTGCCCCTTCCCTTCCCCTCCCAATGTTGATTTTCCCAAGGAACCCCTCAAGAAAGAATGCTCTCAAGATGTAAGAGAAGTGCTCTGAGTTGGGAGTCCAGAGAGTGTTCCAAGAAATATTCTCACATAATTCACTTTCCCTACTAACCAGAATAGGACTGGATGGTGTTCTGTCATGCCCACTATAAGAGGTATACAGAGGAGGGATTTAACACTCTTATGTGAATAAAGGGCTGTTATTAACAGTATAAAGTGAAGTAATTAATACAATTACTAGTTTTTCCTTGGAAAACTTGAGCTCAGGGAACATAGCAGAAAATAGGAAAATATTAAATGAAGAAAGAGGCTGGGAGTGGGTGTGGAACATGAGAAGCTACAATGGGAAACCCCTGGAAGCTCTAGGTGTTCTCTGTGGTGGTTCTCATGTTGCTTAAAAATCTTATTTTCAATTCTGGCCAGAACCCTAGAGATTAACTCGTGATTTGCCCTATAAAACTTTGCCAGAAGAGATAAGTCTTCAACTAACTACTGGTTATATTTACTCTAGAACTAAAACTTTATTCTAGAAGTAAAACTAAAATTGATATTCCCCATTTGCCAATTTTAGATCCTAACCTAAAGTATAAGTATTAGGTACTCATTCAGGCACAAACTAATATTTTAACAGGAAACCTTTGGTGACAATATCTTAACAAAATTAAATCAGTCTATGAATAGTCATTTCATTTGATGAGACATATAATCTGGGCTAGGAAGGGCCCTTTAGTAATACATATTCTTCCTTGCTAAAGAACCAGTCAAAAGAAAGAAATGTATACTGACTTTGGAATTCAAGCACAACAAAACTTTACCTCTGTCTAATGTGGCCATTAAAATACGAAGTCATTATTACTATGCTATGAGCTTATTGAGGTACAGGAATATTAGCATGACATCCTGAAGAGTCCTAATTAATTAGAAGTAGGTTACCAGTGAGTAAAGGAAACCCTAAACTAACAGAAACTGCAAGACACTCATTTCTCATGTAAAATTTCAGTAGATGATTTTGGACTGGTGTAGTGCTCCAAAGTGTCAGGCTCTTTCTACCTACTTGCTTTATAGTGGGTTGTCTCAACCACATGGTCCAAGATGGCAGCATCTGTATTCTAAGAATTAGAAGAGAGAAAAGGAATGTCAGTAAAGACACTCTCTGAAATTTCGTATTCTGCTTTGGGTACCATCACATTGGCTAGAATAACTTGACTACACCTGGCTGCAAAGGAAGCTGGAAGTACAATCTTATACCCAGTGTTCATCAAAAATACTATTTTTTTTTATAAAAAATATATGTTTATAAAAAATAAAAAATTAAAAAAAAATTAAAAAAATACTATTTTTTAAAAAAATACTATTGAATAAATGTATTATTATATTGGGGACTAATGGGTGAATTGATATCAAAGCACAACTAGCAATATCTACCACAAGTCTATTAAGAATTGGGGAACAACTGGACCAGAAGCCATCATGTGTTTTCTATGTGTATGTGGGTGGGTGGGAGGGTATGCTTTTTTAATATATTTTCCATAGAATCTAGTATACACGTTTCCTCACTGAAGCACTTCCAGTTACGGACAGGACTTGTATGTGGTGAATGATATCTAGAGAAAGGTAGGAAGCTGGAAGAGCTATTACATGATAAAAATGGGAAGTATAATGGTTTTGCAGAAGATAATGGCTTCAGTGATAGGCTTCTGGGAAGCGTTGAGATTTGAAAAAGACCCATAGGAATGCTGACATTCATAGGTAGTCAGAGAAGAGTATGAAAAGACATGGGAAGCAAGATCTCCCATGGGAACAACATAAGATAAGCAATGTCATAGAAAGGAGGGTAGGTCCAGTTGGAGTCTAGCAATATCCCTGTTACAGTGTGTAGGACAAGCATATTCCATTTTTACTTTCTGCCTTTTCAAATATTTATTTATTAAAAATATTTAATTGGTGCCCAATCTGCACCTAATACCATGTTAAGGGTCATGACTCCATTTAGAACCCTTCCTCTGAAAATATGTAAACTAGTCAAGTGAGGATGTTAGGGGAATGCGTAAAATTATAAAATGTTTTGTTTATAAAATCAGGTAAAATCAAGATAGGAAAGAGCTGAGAAATATAGTCCAAAAAAATCAAAATTGATAATCTGAATTAATCAGATAAAAGAAAAGGGCTATGAGGTTAAAAATAAATAATAAAAGTCTGACTAATTTAGTTAAGTATTCGCTCTTGCCTTTTGTCTCTGGAGTATGAAAAATAATATCCTTCTTGCCTTCCACCTTTCTCTTCTTTTGCTCCTTTTTTTCTTCTTTCTCCACATAAGTACCACTATTAGACTGTAAATTTGAGAAAAGCCAGGATTATATCCATCTTCCTTGATGCTCTACTTCCAGGGTACAACAAACTGAAAATGCAAAAGCTATTTGTTGAATTGAATTGAAACTTTATTCACTAATATGACCCAAAGCATCTCAGAAAATTTACGCATTCAGGTCAGTGGTAAGAAGATCCAGTATATGGTGCTGGGGAAATTGGACAGCCACATGCAGAAGAATGAAACTGGACTATTCTCTCACACCATACACGAAGATAAACTCAAAATGGATGAAAGACCTCAATGTAAGGCAGGAATCCATCAAAAATCTAGAAAAGAACATAGGCAGTAACCTCTTCAACATCAGCCACAGCAACTTCTTTCAAGACGTGTCCCTAAAGAAACGGAAACAAGAGCAAAAATGAAGTTTTGGGACTTCATCAAGATAAAAAGCTTCTGCACAGCAAAGACAACAGCCAACAAAACTAAGAGGCAGTCCACTGAATGGGAGAAAATACTTGGAAATGACATTACAGATAAAGAACTGGTATCCAAGATGCATAAAAAACCTCAAGCTCAACACCCAAAAAACAAATAATCTAGTCAAGAAATGGGCAGAAGACATGAACAGACACTTCTCCAAAGAAGACATACAAATGGCTAACAGACACATGAAAAAATGCTCAACATCATTAGCCATCAGGGAAATACAAATCAAAACCACAGTGAGATATCACCTTATACCCATTAGAATGGCAAAAATTAACAAGACAGGAAACAACAAATGTTGGGGAGGATGCAGTGAGAGGGGAACCTTCTTACACTGTTGGTGGGAATGCAATCTGGTAGAGCCACTCTGGAAAACATATGGAGGTTTCTCAAGACGTTAAAAATAGAGCTACCTTACAATCCAGGAATTGCAGTACTGGGTATTTACCCCAAAGATACAGATGTAGTGAAAAGAAGGGGCATATACACCCCAATGTTCACAGCTGCAATGTCCATAGTGGCCAAACTGTGGAAGGAGCCAAGATGTCTTTCAATGAATGAATGAATAAGGAAGATGTGGTTCATGTATACAATGGAATATTACTTAGCCATCAGAAAGGATGAATATCCACTATTTGCATCAACATGGATGGAACAACTGGAGGGGATTATGCTAAGTGAAATAAGCCAAGAAGAGAAAGACAATTATCATATCATTTCATTCATATGTGGAACATGAAGAATAGGGTGGAGGACCACAGGGGAAGGGAGAGAAACCTGAATGGGAAGAAATCAGAGAGGAAGACAAACCGTGAGACTCTGGACTCTGGGAAACAAACTGAGGGTTACAGAAGGGAGAGGGTTGGGGGAATGGGGTAATTGGGTGATGGGTATTAAGGAGGGCATGAGTTGTGATTAGCACTGAGTGTTACATGCAACTAATGAATCTTTGAACACTGTATAAAAAGCTAATGATGTTCTCTATGTTGGCTAACTGAACATTAAAAAACAAATGAGCAAAAAAAAACAATCTAGAGGCACCTGGGTGGCTCATATGGTTAAGCCTCTGCCTTCAGTTTAGGTCATGATCTCCAGGTCCTGGGATAGAGCCCCCATGTCAACCTCCCAGTTCAGTGGGGAGTCTGCTTCTCCATCTCCCTCTGCCTTTCTCCCTGTTTGTGCACTCTCTATATCTCTCAAATGAACAAATAAAATATTTCTAAAGACCTAATATATTTAACCTGGTAAAATTATTTCCAATTTATGAATCATGAGCCTACACATAAGGGCATGAGAGACTACTTAACCCTTTTCAAAATATCATCTTTGGCTTGTTAGTTTACTGTATATTTGTTGTCTTTTTAATTAATTTCTGCTATGACTTTTATTTCCCTCCTCCCACCTGGATAGGTTTATTTTGCTGTCCTTTTTCCTCATTTTGATAGATGATTAGATCAGTAATCTTTCAGGTTCTATTCTTTTCTATTACATACATTTAAGACTGTAAATTTCATTCCAAGCTTGACTTTAACTGCACTCCAAAAGTTTCAATGTATTGTATTTTAGTTATTACTTAGGTCTAGCCTATCATTGTGATTCCTGCTTTGACTCATGAATTGTTTAGAAGTATATTGTTTAATTTTCAACATTTGAGATTTTAGGTTATTTCTGGTTATGTCTTTGCTATAAATTTCAATTTAATTTTTTTGTCATAGATCATTATCTGACTTTTAAAACATTTCAATCTTTTGAAATATGTTAAATCATGTTATATAGTTGACGTTACATGCATGTCCTTTCTGTATTTTCTTTTTTAAAAAAAAAATCACTTCCCATGATCAAGTGGGATTTATTTTCATGATGAAAGTGTGATTCAATATTTGCAAAATCAATCAACATAATACATCACATAGAAAAGAGAAAGGATAAAAATCATGTGATCATCTCAATAGATACAGAAAAATTATGGGACAGAGTAAAACATCCATTGATGATAAAAGCCCTCAACAAAGTAAGTTTAGAGGGAACATATATCAACATAATAAATGAATAATAAAAGTTGAAGTCAACTGGAGAAAAAGTCACATGAATTACTGGTTACTTATTCTTTGGGTAAATA
Organism: Mustela lutreola; assembly: GCF_030435805.1. Taxonomy (NCBI): domain Eukaryota; kingdom Metazoa; phylum Chordata; class Mammalia; order Carnivora; family Mustelidae; genus Mustela; species Mustela lutreola. Next base: position 28,555,237 of record NC_081300.1, on the reverse strand, counting down.
CCCATTAGAGGAATTACTGGATCATATGGTAGTTCTATTTTTAATTTTTTTCTGTATTTTCTATTGATTTGTGCTTTAATCTGGATATCTTTTACTGAGCTCGCCTCCAGTTTACAAATTCTTTCTTCATTTGTATCTAATCTGCCATTAAATCTATTATTGAAACCTAATTCTCTGTCACTGAGGGTTTTTTTTCTTCTAGAATTTCTATTTCTTTCTTTCTTTTTTTAATGAGAAGTATGGATCTGGTGAAATTCTACAACTTTTCTTAAACATGTTAATTGCAATTATCTTACAGTTCATGTCTGACAATTCCAAAATCTGGATCAACTTTTACTCAGTCTTTATTATCTCTTTTTTCTTTTATCCGTCTCCTTAGATGCACAGTAACTTTTGATTGAATGCCAGACATTGTATATAAAAATTACAGAAATTCTGACTGATATTACTTTTCTCTAGGTAGCATGCGTTTTTGATTCTTACAGGCACTTCAACTTAATTTAATCAGGCATTGAATTAATTTGGAGCTGGGCTTTTATTACTGTAAGGCCTAGTCTGTTTTTAATTTATCCTTATTTCTCCTAAGATGAGAGCCTTTAAGGATTCCAAATGAAAGCCTGGGAGTATTTACCAGACCCCTCATTCTTGGTAGGGCCTGAGCCATAATATTTTCTTCTCGTAAGTTTGGCTTCAGAAAGCTCTGTTTACCTTCTTAGCCTCTTAGCATGTTTTCTTCTTGACCTCCCAACCTCTTGCTACATACTGCTTAGGAATCATCACATTTCTCAAGAGGAAAAGCAGTGCAAGAGTTACTTGTCTGCGTTGTACGTCTTTCTGGGACTCTGGCCCTTCAAGTCCTGGCTGTCTTGGAAGTTGTAAACTACATTTTTGTTTTCCCAGCCTCATGATATTGTCAGGCCCTACAACTTTTCAGAGTTTTAGTTATTACTTCCTACTTGATTTCTCAGACTCTTGCTCTATTCAGGGCTCCTGAATCAACAAATGTCTTGAGGGAAGAAATAGTGCAGAATATCAGTCTTCCTCAGTACATTTTCCTTCTTTGGGAGATGCTGGCACCTCATGCTTTGGCTTCCTTGGTTACTCTTAAATGCCTTCAAACAAATGTTCTTTGTTCTCAGTGGGTGGGTAGGTATGATACAAGTCACTTTATTACAGCCAGAAGTAGAAGTCTGTTTATCCTGCCATGTAGCTAAAAGCCTACTGTAAGGCATCCTAAATCTTAACCTTAAGTTCTCCTTAGTCAGTAGATGTATAGAAGGGTAGAGAGAGCTTGGGAATATCAATAGCAGAGTAGAGGAGAATACAGGTGGGGAGGCACGTAGGTATATGTTGCTGATAATCTGGTATCTGCCACCATAGATGGTGAGTAAACTAGGTATTGCCTCCCTTGGCCAAAATACCTGAATGTCCTGAGATGGCTTGTCCTCTCTTTCTTGGCTTCTCTTTCTTACCAAGAACAGAGTATCCTGACTCTTAATGTGTGTGACCAGGTAGGACTCCATGTTTCTGGCATTCCTTCTTCAGGGTGATAAGAGCTAGGTAGACAAATACTCTTATCTAGGCACGGCAGAAAGGAATTGCCAAAAAAAAAAATACAGAAAATAGTTTATGCAGAAGTTTGCAGAGGGAGGTATCATTTGCTAGGGAACAGTTGCTGCAAAAAAGAAATCTATGGCAAGCATAACCTCTAGCAGTAGTTGGTAGCCAACACATAGTTTGAAATTGCTGAAGTAAAGTGATTGTTTCTCCTCCTGATTGACCACCTAAAATCCACTGGGCAAGATAGAACACTTGTATTCACACAAATGACATAATTCTGCTTGTTTTAAGTGAACCAATTTTCCATCATTTACTCTTTAAACCAACTAAAAGCTGGGCCTTAAGTAGAAGCTATTTTCCAACATAAATGAAACAGTCTTTACAGTGTGTAAGAACTTTTTAAACAACTTCCCTCACCCTACCTCCTCAATTCTTCTGCTGGTGTCTTCCTCACCTTCCACAATAGGCACATTGATTTCCACATAAAAATTCAATCCTGCTCCAGGCCTCAAAGCAATCTGATTTAAGGATGAACTTAAGTAGTCTCTTTATTCTCCCCTTGAGCCAGTAGGGTGATGCTTAGAGCCTGGTCATTGTGTAAGCAATGTTGGAGCCTCTTAACATGCCGTGGTGCTAAATATTTTATTTCCTGCCAGATTGTCTATTCCTGTACCGATCATTGGACATGACTCACTGCCCCACCAGGGCTCCATTCTGACCACCCAGTGTCCCTTGAGTTTCAGAGTCAGAGATACCTTCTGGGACACCACCACTCTACAGGTATTCAGAAGACTCCACTTTTGTTTTAATCTCTGTTATGGTCACCATTTCTAAGGACCTGACTTAGAAGGTATCCTTTTGCCAGATCTGGTTTTCTGTCTTACTCTGACAATCTCTTCTTTCTCCCAGACCATGGACAGATCTTTCTTATGTTTTGCTACTCTGGCTTCACTACCACCATTCTCTACCTACGTATGGGCACACTCAAAACTTAATCTTTGACCCTTTATTGAAGTGGTGACTAAACATTTATTATCACTGTTGGAAGCTTGCCCTACATTATATGGATGATCCACTGCTTTTAGGGTGCTTTCCCCACAAACTCTGCCATACTTTCAGAACCAGACACTAAGATCTGACCCTTTCACACCTACCCTGGCACAACTAATACATATACAAATCTTTAGATAAGAAATATAATTGCCTTTTATCAGTCTTTTGTTTCACATGAGTGAAAAGATTTGGTCACCATTTTCATAGGTAGGCACTCTTATTTAAAAATAGCATTACATAGATAAGCCTATGTTTTATCTTATACACAAAGGTTAAACAAAATTAAATTTTATTAATTTGCATATTTTGTTTCTCTTTGTTTCTCTTGGTTTGAGACAATCACATTATGTATCACAACTCTACAACCATAAAGAGGTTGCTCCAGTGGCTAAAGCATTAAACACAGAGAGTAATAATCTTCAAAGGATGATATGTCACCACGAGTAGAATTCTGAGTGACATAAAATTATAATTCGTACAGAAGAAGGAAAAAGAAAATCTAGGTGGATAAGATAATGTGCAGACTTCTTCCATTTGCCTACTTGGCATTCATTATCTTACACCCATCATCTCACTATTTAGAGAGAAGGAATTGTTGAGAAACTGAGGACAAGGATGGAAAAACATGTACATGCACATAATATAATTGATGGAAGAAAGTTCCAGGACCTGATGGACTCCTTTTCTGTGTACATCAGTTTCTTCTAATTTTAAGTACAGATGACACAAATTGATTAAAGACAATATAATCAAAAATAATACTTATAATATTGTATATAATACTCATAATATTGTCTATAAGGGAACTCATTTACTTATAATACAGTGAGATGTTCAGAAGCTGACGACCTTGGTAAAACTAAGGGTCCACAAACCTGCAATTTGTCCTATGTCATTGCTTCTGACTGAACTTCGAATATTTTATATTCAGCTTTTCTGGAGACCTGAAACTAGAGGTTGCGAGTTCTTGTCTGGATTAAGAGTGCTTTCCAGGTTAGGATGGTATCTTACTTACCCTTCTTTACATTTCTCATAGTGCCTATCATTATGTACCCAGTGGCTTCCAAGATAGATGGATGGATGGATGGATAGATAGATGGATGGATGGACAGATGGATAGATAGATAGATAGACAAATGAATCCTACATCTTTTCTTATGAATATATGCCATTACAGTAATTCATTTTGCTTTACAAAAAAAAAATTTACCACTATTTTCAGAAATACTCCATATACAAATTTATGCTTACACCTTATTCCTAACCCCTCAAAATATTTTTCTTCTACTTTTTCCCTCCAATACATCTTCTTACTATCAATTACTACAAGATAAAAATTAGAGTAATTGCTAAGATAATATCAATCTAACTGTGAAGCATTCAACCTTATTTTCTTTCCTTTGGGCCACAATTCAGAATAAAAATGGGTGATCACAAAAACATATGCCAAATTATTTTCTCAAGGAGAACATCCCCAAATTTCCCTTCACAGGGGTGTTTGGTTGTTGAATATCTTCATTCTTCCTTCTTGTTTTTCTAGTTAGAGTTGGTCTATAGAGGGAACAACCAAGCCCTGGCAGCTATTTTTAATGGAAGGGCTCTGTGATTGCAGTCCAAAATGGTTTCTAAACCTGGCTTTGTCACCTGCATGAAAATTTAGGAAAGTCAGTTTATCTTTCTCCTTTTCAGTTTTCTCTCATCTTTAAAATGAATTGCTTGGTCCAAATGATTTCTAACGAACCTGCCAGCACTATAATTTGAAGTCCCAGTGTTACTCTGATTCATTTAGTTTAGAAGACTGAAGTCAACAAGTTCATTCAATACTCTAAAGAGGTGATATAAGGAGCATCCAGGTGCCTCTGTGCTGTTTATTAGCTAGGCAATACTGTAATAGAGCAGTTTGAATGGAGCCATGGTTAGAAGGGTGGGCTTTGGAATCAGGCTACTGGGCTTGGAAGCCTAGGTCCACAAACTACTGGTTCTGTAACTTTGAGCAATTTGTCTCAGCTCCCTCAGCTGGTTCAGTTTCATGGCCCTTGCTGTGTATTCATTTGCAACTGGGTTTGATACAAAAACATTTCTAACTACCTATCTAGTTTCAGTATCCATAGTACTATATTTGATATGAATAGCTTAACTAATAAGGGATCAAGAGTGACTCTGGATTCCAATCCCAGAGTCTGGAATAAACCCATTAGCCAACAAGCCTGGCTCAAATTAATGTTTGCTTGTGGCCATAATCCTATCATTCTAAAAGCTTCCCCCACCCATGATCATTAGGTATTTCTAATGCTTACATGCCAATGGTCAAGACAAGACCCAATTCCAGTCAGCAATAATGGGCTGACAATTCCACAAGTTTATAAAATACTCCATGGTAAAACTGAGCTACCCAGGTTGGACACCCCAGCTTTCTATTTATGTCCTATGTTTCTTTCTGGGCAGTTCAAGTGGACCAAAATTTGTACTTGAACTACAGCTTACTTGGATTTCTTTTCTCAACTCTTAGTTTCAGAGCATCATATGGACAGCACATTTAAGACTATATCAGTCTCTTTCCTAAGAAGAAATCCTTTCTACATCTTCATATTTGTGGGCAGAAGGTATAGTTTGTATTATCTCTTGTATCTTGAATTTACTGGTTCCCATATAATCTTCTGTGCCAAAATTAATTACAAGTGCATAAGAGCAGGACAAAGTTGTGTACAGAGGATTCTTCTACTATTAAGAGCTATAGCTGGTCTTGGGTAAGAGGTTGAGAATAAATCACAATGTCTCTATTCTTCAAGTTCAACCACTAAGAAATGAAGGGGGAGTGACCACCTGATTCTAACATCTCACGGATCTCTTTCAATAGCCTGAAAGTTCTCAAGGTAAAGGACATTCTTAATCGTTCTTATATGCATAGTACTGAGTACAGGTCAAAACAGCAGGTTCTCAGTGAAAGTTTAATGACAAATACACTATGTATCTCCTAAACTCTTACAGCATTTAGCACAATCTTGGCCACATAGGTGCTTATCATGCATTATCTCATTTAACCTCACTTAATCCTCACTAATACCCTAAAAGAAGTGGAGTTGCTATCAGTAGGTCTGTTTTTTAGATAAAGAAGCTGAAGCTCGGAGATATTTTTCTCAGGATGAGTTAACCCAAGCCTGCCTAACTTCAAAGCTCAAGTTCTTCCACATGTGACAAGATGACCCTGTGCTGGGAATACATACGTTTGCTGAGAGTTTTAGCTCTTTATTCTAAACACACCTGGAGTGTCAGTCCAGCCCATTCCCCATTGTAGCCACATTCCCTGTGGTCCTCCTGAAGAAACTCTTAAGGCTGGAGAGTCTTGCGTGTGACAGCCCCTTGGCCTTAGGCATAGGTAACAGGGATGTACCTTAGATTCGTGGGAGGTGACTAGGTACTTTTTTCTATGAGAAAATGGAATCACAAAATGATTGCAGTTGAGGGTTGTCATGGAGTGTAAAAGAAGCCAAAGCCAGACATATGCTAAAGTTGTGAAGGAGCAAAGCCAAGCATCTTACAGAGAAAATTTGTTCCTAGAAGGATGAAACAGATATATAGAGAAAAGCACAGGTAAGAGTGAGTTGGACTCTGACGCTGGAGAGGGAGAGAATGAGAGGAGCTGCCTGGCAACTTCCTATATCTGGCTTCCATGACATTCCCCTGTACCTTTTCAATAAGTTCCCCTCAGTTTAAACAAGCTCTCTCTATATCGCCTTTCTGTGCATACCTCTACCTGTTATGGCCCAAGTGGGTAGATTCTTGGGGGGAATAAAAAGCTAGCATCTCCCCATGGTTATTTCTCTGGGATCTCCTTTTGATTCCTGTGTGATATAAACATAAACTGTTTTTTTTAAAAGATTTTATTTATTTATTTGATAGAGAGAGATACAGAGAAAGGGAACAGAAGCATGGAGGAGCTGGAGAGGGAGAAGCAGGCTTCCCGCAGAGCAGGGAGCAAGACATGGGGTTGGATCCCGGGACTCTGGGATCATGACCTGAGCTGAAGGCTGCCACTTAACAACTGAGCCACCCAGGTGCCCCTAACATAAATTCCTTATAGCTGGGCCCCTAAGGCTCAGTTAGGAATTGGGGGCATTCCAAATCCTGTTGCAGATTTGGGGCACTCTGAAGTCACAGTGACAAAAAATCTGCCAGGGAACAAGAAAATAAAAACCCAGAAGAATGCCTCCTCCCGCCACCTTGCTGCCTTTCAAGTATTGAAACCTGGTCTCTTGGAGCATCCACCAAGAACCACATGCCAAGAACACTTCTTTTACTGAATTTATTGCAGCTAGGAAGACGAAGTTTCCTCCACTACAATCCAGCCATTGTCAGATCTGGAATTCCCTTCCTGGGACAATTACATGTTGCTCTTGCTAAGCTCCGAATTGCTTAGGAACTGCAGTAGCATTAGGAAAGCCTCTGGAGAGACGATCCCTTTCCAACATGGGATTGGGGTGGGAATAATCAGGAGTGGAAATTAACTTCTCATTTCCTGGAGAGAAAAAAAGATATGATGTGGACTTCAGAGGGGGTGAATTAGGCTGCATCTGGTGAGAGTCATTTAAATAGGCACATCATCTAGAATAATCAAAACCAGTATTTGGACAGAATTATCTAACTTTGCAATGTAACTTTATATCTGGTATTTCCTATAAGCCTCATGATGATTGATACCTTAGGACAAAATTCCAGTTTTCAGCTTATCCATGAGGAAACCAAGATAGAGGGTACCGAAATGATGTGCTCAGCTTCACCTATCCAGTTAGTGTCAGACAGAACCAAAATCCATATCTACCATTTCTGTCTCTCCGCTATACCATTGATTGATTGACTGATCGATTCACTCATTCATTTCATTCATCCATTCATTCATTCATGATACAGGACCAATGTTCATCCAATATGTATAGATAGGCATGATGGTGTTAAAAGAATTAGAACCTTTGAATAATCATTGCTCCAAACTCACCCTCATGCCCTTTGCACTATTGCCCTGTCCCTCCTGAAATTTCACATGATCCAAAAGCTAAAGAGAAATCACGTGGATGAATAAGGTCATGTGTCTATGTTCATTCTGACCAATTAGTCTTATGTCATATCAATAGTTAAGTGTTTTTGACATTCCACTAACCCTTACCAGACATACACTGGACTCCAAGAACACCTGTATGCAGTGAAGATATAGAGGTGTAATACAAAGCCCTTGATCTCAAGCAGTTCTCAAGCTAGAGGGTAGTGATAAATAAGAGCACACAGTATCATCTGGAATACTTCTCATAGCAGGGAGTTCATTACTATTTAAGATGATCTATTCTCATCTTAGATCCAATCACAGAGTTTTGCATTATATTGAGCTAAGATCTGCTTCCCTGTTACATGAGCTGATTAGGACTTGCTATACCCTCCAGAGCAGAGTCAGCAAACTAAATCCTATTTTTCCTGAAACTTCCTTACATATAAGGATAGCTTTCACATCCTAATTCAATTGACCCCGATTTGTTCTCACTGTCCTGCTGGGATTCTCCTATGTCCTGGAATCAAATATGGAGAAAATTCTATAGCTGGCTCGATGCTTAAACATATTCCCAGTTTCCACATTTCCAGAATTGTCCCCAAACTCCAAATACAGCCTCATCACTCTACAGTCCATGGTGACTATCACCTCCTTTGGTTAGGTGCACCTTCTATTCATGTACTTTACTTAAGAGGTTATTCTAAGTATCTGGATCATATTCTCAGGGCATGTGCTTTCTTTTGGATCAGTGATTCTCAAAGTTGGTTGCATAGTAGAAGCACCTGGAGCATGTATTATCAAGACCAATTAAATCAACATGTGTCCCAAGCATCACTAATTCTCCTAGGTAATTCTGATTCACAGAGAAAAGCATGACATTAGATAATACTACCTCATTTTCCAAAACAGGTGAGACTCCATACTGTATATGAACCCAGAAACTGGAGGTGATTAGCTCTGAGCATGTGATTTTAGATCTTGTCTTCAACTTCTTAAAAATAAAGAATGGATGGGTTTGACTCTTCTTTTTATCTTTAGCTTCAGAGAGGTAAAAATGACATAATCTACTCTTGTACTTTGAGCCATATTTGACTTGAATATATGCCCTTTCTCTGATTTTCAGGTCATGGAGGGAACAACTTATCTTGAAGGACCTTGCAGATCCTTGCAGTATCTCTGATGGGGGGGCAGCTGGGGCAGGGAGGGGTGTTTCATGATGGTCATTTCACAGGCTACATGCATGCATACCTATACCACCACCAAGTACCTATACCAGCAACAACAAGTCAGCTACTTGGTGATATCAGAGGAACAATTATTCTTGTCCACACTTGACATTGTCCATGAAAGACACAGCTCAGTCCTCAATGGTTT